>NW_011888857.1:6439561-6451101 GCF_000151845.1 Pteropus vampyrus
ATAAATCTATCTAAGAACAAAATAATATTTTCTCTGGAACTGCTTTTTCTCTTTTGGGTCTTGAGCATGCCCTATAATTTTTATGGCTGACTTAAACACATTAATTAACTGCTTATGGGAACCTTTGAGTGGTCAAGGTGAGACGTGTTTAAAGCTTAATGATTACATGATCTAGGAATCAGATTCTTTAGAAATTTTATTAAAGGAAAGGAGTGAAGAATATTTCGATAGAACTTTCAGAAATTTTTAGTGACTACAATATTTGTTTCTCCTGGGTAATGTTTAATTGATTATATAGAGCCATGAAGAACCTATAAAGACATGTTTTTACTAAAATGATTTTCTTCGGATATTTTTATTGAATTTATTTATCATTTTTATTTAGATTCTAGCTAAGAAGAACTGTTGTATATATGTGTAGTAGGCCACAGTTTGAATCTCATTCATGAATATTTTTAGACATTTTTTTCTCACATAACTATATGAAACAACTAAAACTCAGCAGATCCATGTTGGCCATAAATTAAAACTGACTCAATAGTTTTTCTGCCTTATGATTTAGTATATAAATAAGTATGCTAACATTTGATTGTTCTAGTAATATTTTTCACAGTTGGGGTTTATTATGTATCTATAGGAATTCTTTTCCTACTTTATCACCAGATGTTCAACCTAAGGCGTGGACCAGCCTACTAAACAAATGCAGCTAATTTCTAAATTTCTTAATGTGTTGCGAAGCACAGCTTATTCATTAGAAGACCAAAGACCTTATATTTAAAACATTTATATTGTTGCAAAATCATTGAAATATTGCATATGTTTATTCCAAATTATTTATCAGAGACTTGTGATGGCTAGTTTTACGTGTCGACCTGATCCAAGAGATGCACAGATAGCTGGTAAAGCATTATTTCTGGGTGTGTCCGTGAAAGGCTTCCAGAATTAGTTGACTAAGTAAAGCCGATGGCCCTGCCAGGTGTGGTTGAGAATTGTCCAATCCATTAAGGACCTGAATAAAACAAAATAGGAGAGAAAAATGACTGACTGCTAGAGCTGAGATATCAATCTTATCATATCCTAAGTGCTATCATACCCTGGTTCTCAGGCCTTCAGACTTGGGCTTGGATCTGCATCATCAACTCTCTGACTCTCAGACCTTCAAACTATAACACCTGCTTTCTTGGGTATCTCTTTTCATCGGAAAAGAAATGGTTATTTTTTTAGATAATAAATTACTTTTTATCTCTCTAGCTCTAAAGCTTAGTTAGTAAAAAGCATATGGTTAATAAATGTTGAATAAATACATGATTTAGAGAGAGTAGTTGCATGAGAACACACAAATGAATGTGTGTATGCTCTGCAATTTCCTGGCAAGTACTCTTTGCTTAATGTGCATTAAACACTTTCTCTAAATATTGTTAGTAAGAATTTTGCAAACTTTTTGTTTCTTCTATTCAATATCTTCATCATTTTTTAAATATAGAAGGCATGGTGCAAAGATATAATAATCTTCAAGGTTAAATATACATACTATTCAAAGCTAGTTTTATTGAACTCTTAAATCACAGAAAATAATACATGCAGCATAATCTAATGTTATTTTCCTTTAATTATTCATTAAATAAATATTTAAGTGCTTACTGTGTCCCAGGTCTTTAGATAGTCAGGCAAAGGTGAAAAGACTAATTTACTACTCTCAATTAGTTTGTAGAACAACAGAGAGAAAATCATGCAAACAAGCAGCTTCACCCTAATATCTTGGGGATAGAGATGAGGGTGAGATATAGAATTAGACCCATCTAAAAGCAGCCAAATGACTAGGACTCCAGGGTTAAATATTAGAATGATGGACAGATCCATTTTAGGAAATATGTGTTGCTATCTCTATTGCTACTGATATCACTATCTCCATCTCCCCTCTAGTGTGTCCACTTTACCTTCACTGACACCAACTGAGATGTCATGAACAAAAAAGGCAATCTTTCTAAAAGATATGGGAAGGCAGAGTCTGTAGTATCAGATAAGTATAATGTACGAAAAGCCAATTTTAATACAAATTGACTTCAAAGGACCAATGAAAAACAGGACGGTGTCTACAAACATATCTGTAGAAAAGTGATCCTAACCGGCTCCTCCAGAGCATCCACTAGTGTCAGGGCCAAGGAGTTTAGCTAGTTCACTATCAATAACACATGCATTAAATATTGATATTTAGAAAGGAAGTAAATGAATATATTTTCAGCACTCATTTGTTTAAAACATCAGTGTTTTAAACAAATTGTTCATTAAACACAATACAAGTGCACTTGTACTTTAGATTTGGTATATGTTTCATTGTGTATGTGTCTACCTAGTTATCAAGCCAGCTCTAAAAAATTACTAGATTCTATTTCAGATAATTTACCAGCTCTTCTATTTAATTTATGATAATAAAATAATTTTTTAAAAGGGAAAAATGTTTTCTTAACAAATTTCATTTACATGAAAGGATTAAATTTAATCTAACTTTGAATTTTTTATAATTCAAAAAATTCTCAACATTAACAAATATCTGTGTGTGTGTGTGTGTGTGTCTGTCTGTCTGTCTGTTTGTCTCTCAAAGAAAAAGTTTGCCAATATTCAGTAAAATTTGACAGTATAACTGTAGAAAATGCAATCTAATTAAAATTAATAATAAAAATATTACTTCATTACAACATTTTAAAAGTCTTCTTTGGCAATACTATGGAGCAAAGATAATCTTCAACTAATGGTGCTGGAACAAGTGCACAGCCACATGCAAAAAAAAAAAAAAAAAGAATCTAGATACAGACCATACACTCTTCACAAAAATTAACTCAAAATGGATCACAGACCTAACTGTAAAAACTATAAAGCTTCTACAAGCTAGCATAGGAGAAAACCTATATGTCCTTAGATACAATGATTACTTTTTAGACAGAATACCAAAGACACAATCCATGAAAGTGTAATTGATGTGGACTTCGTTAAAATTAAAATTTTTTCTCTGCAAAAAACAATGTTAACAGAATGAAAAGACAAGTCACAGACTGGTAGAAAATATTTGCAAAAGACACATCTGCTAAAGGACTGTTATCCTAAATACACAAAACACTCTTAAAACTCAACAAGAACATGAATAGCCAGATTTTTTGAAATGGGCCAAAGACCTTAACAGACACCCCACAAAGAAGATATACAGATGGTATATCATCATATTGAAAAGATTTTCACATAATATGTTAGCAGGGAAACAACTTAAAACAATAATGAGATACCATTACACACACATCAGGATGGCCAAAATCCAGAACACTGGCAACACCAAGTGCTGGCAAGGATACAGAGCAACAGGAATTCTCATTTATTGCTGGTAAGAATGCAAAGTACAGTCATTTTGAAAGACAATTTGGTAGTTTCTTATGAAACTAAACATACTGTTACCATAATATCCAACAACTATGCTCCTTGGATAATATATACCGATTTTACTCAAAGGAATTGAAAAGATATCCACACAAAAACCTGCACACAGTCATTTGTAGCAGCTTTATTTATTATTATCAAAGCTTGGAAGCAACCAATATGTTCTTTAGCAGATAAATAGATAAATGGATGGTGGTACATCCAGAAAATGGAATATATTCAGTGCTAAAAATAAAGGAATTTTCAGACCATAAAAAGACAAAGAAATTTAAATGTATACAACTGAGAGAAGCCAATCTGAAATGGCTGCATACCATATGATTCCTATATGACATCCTGGAAAAGGCATAAAAACTATGGAGACAATAAAATCATCAGTAGTTGCCAGGGACTGAATGGGAAGGAATGAACAGAGGATTTTTTAGGGCAGTGAAAATATTCTATATGGTATTGTAATGATGGATACATGGCATTATATATTTGTCCAAACCCATAACACAAGAGTGAGCCCTAATGTAAACCATGGGTTTTGGGTAATTATGTGTCAGTGCCAGTTCACCAGCTGTAACAAAAGTATCACTCTGGTAGGGAAATGTGGATAATGGGTGAGGCTATGCATGTAGGGATTAGGGGTACATGGGAAATCTCTGTACATTTTTCTCAATTTTGCTGTGAATCTAAGACTACCCTAAAAATTATCTTTAAAAAAAAAGGTCACCATTTTCAAAATATAAGGGTGGTCATTTTAGTAATGTACTATAAATGATCAAGTTTGTCATTTTTAAATGGTTTCTAATTTGGAGCCTCACTTAGCCTTTCAATGATTCTTAACTTTGAACTTCTATAGCCCTCTTTTATTGCTCTTTACATTTTTATTTTAAAGAATGTAATTAGGTCTGTAGAATTCTATCCTGACTCTAACCACCTTCACAGCAAAATTCTTTTAAGTTTTGTTGTTGATTTTTAATATGTATAATTTGCTTTGCTTTGTTTCTCTTTGTGTGACTGTGTCTCTCAGGGCTATATAATAAGGTATAATAAGAGAAAAGCAATGTATCTGGCACCTGGTACCCATAATCTTTTCAGTTTAAGGTTACATTCTCCTCCACGTCTGACTTATGACAGGAGCCAATAAATGTACTGCTTTGTTTTTATTGTTCTACAAAGCTCTATAAAATCATAAGTATTTTAATTTGAAATTCTTACAGCAAGACCTGATGCTGCAATTGATTTGTCCATTTATCTAAAGGATTGCATTAGTATGTCTTATATCAACAACTGTTTAACTCTTTACTGGCACATTTACTGCATTGTGAGAGCGGGCCTTAAAAACATAAGCCTATAAAGTGGTAGTAAATATAACAGTTGTTAAGTTTTATTTATGTTGAAACCTCATATTTTTTTATAGGTAGATTTTTTTAAAGTGGCAAATAAAACATAAGTAGGAAGAAATATGTCAGTGGTTTTTCAAAGCGATTAAAAAATTCCTTGTATCTCTGTCTTCAGGTCTGTCCTCAGGTAGGAAAAACAATTAGCATAGCCATTAAACCACATTTTATTTACACTTCTATTATTCATCATGATAATTTCCTACCTTCTGTATACGTACATTACACAAATATAAATGTCAGTACAAAATATCCATATAACTTCTGGAGCAAAATTCAGGGCAAATAAATTTCACATTGACTTATGTATAGTGTTAGTAACACATAAAGACTTGAATTGATGTATATTTCAGCTATTGAGACTGAAGCAAATTTCATCTAGCTGTTTATTCTATATGCAACAAAACTTGTCTGAGGTAGCAGAGGTATGAAGGGCTTCTAGCCCAATGCCAAATACAGCCTCTGTGCATTACAAGAATTTGCTGATGTGTAAAAGTGGACTATTCATTAATGACTTTGGATTTTTTCTTTTCTAATGTAGTTCATATCTAGTGCTATCTTTCAAAACTGGTTATAAGGCATATTTAGAAAGTAGAACAGTTTTCAATGTGCTATAGTTTCTAAATACTTTTCTTTGCATGATATTTATAATCCTTATAATGTCCATTGACTTCAGCAGGTTTTAGTTAAAACTTGGGAATTTTTTTCAAATAGTGAGGATTATTCAGAAAAGTGTGCTAGGCTAATCCTAGTGTAGCTTATTCAGCTAATGGTGAAATTAATGGTTCTTGGCTTCCTATGTCTCAAATATCCATGTTTTCTTAATGATACGCAAAAGGTAATCAATTTTGTATGTTTACTTGTCCTCTAGATAATAATGTTTCAGAATATATGTAATTTAAATTTTTCTATAAAAAATATAGAAAAATTTTATACATGTGATTTTTACAGAAAATCATTATTTCCCATAAGCATTCATTATTATACAATTTTAAAAGTTTGTTTTGCTATAAATTATATACACACCAATAAAATAGGCTAATTTGTGTTTCCTTTGATAAACAAAACTTACGAATTCTTTATTAAGATAAAACGTTGTTAGCATAGAAGTCACAAAAATATAAATAATCAATATATCAATTGATGAACTATATTTTCAAAATGAGATCCGATCTAAGATATTAAATTCTGAATGCTATCACCAATTGTTTTATTTTTCTTTCTTGTAATGACTTTTTTTGGATAATGCATAGTTCTCTCTCCTTTTTATCAGATATAAAGGAGCATTTGGAGTCAGATATAATTGAGTTCAAATCCAATATCATTCCTTTAATAGCTATATGATCTTGTCAAGTTTTTTTTTAATTCTTCAAAATCTACATTTTATTGCTTACTTCAAAGAGTTGTTCTGTGGATGAGATAATATTTGCAAATTACAAGGCAAGATGGTTGATACCTAGTAGGTGCTTAATCAATGTTAGTTCCCTTTCCTTTTAATGTATGATAATTATATTTCCCTTGTAAATATGAACAGCTTGTGATTTTTTTTTTGATGCATCCCTTCTTTGCATTTTAATAGCTCTTTGATCCTATTACCCATTCTGACAGTGGTTGCATATATAAAATCTCAAATTATTTAGTCATTTCAGACAGTTAGATGTCTTTGTCTTCAGGATGGTAATCAACAATTAACTAAATTTGTTGATATGTCTTTGGAATCAAAATGAACAAAGAGTCTTAAATGAAATCAAAGCCTCCCAAATAATTCTAAGTTGGTATCTTGCCCCATCGAGAACTAAAACACTCTATAACTGACCTATAGAGGACTTTCACATCCAGAATTAAAATTGCCGTTGAAATCATTTCACTAAAGGCAATTCTCCAAGTGTAGTCTGATGGAAGGATAATGAAAAATAAGGCTGGAAAATAAGTGGGAGTCAGTTTAAAGAATCTTGTAAGTCGTATATTAAAGAAGTTTATTCAATTAATGGTTAAATTAATTCTGCTTTTCTCAACTGTTCAAGTTCTCTGAATGATGTCTGGGTCCCACTCTGTCTTTCTATTCTAGAGGGTAGTCCAAAAGACCTAATACAGGGCCTAGGAGGATGGAAAGTAGAGAAGGAAGGGGAGAGTATTTTGTTTATTTTTGTTTTTGTTTTTTGTGGTCTGGATATAAGTACTTTATCAGATACATGATTTGGAAATCTCTTTTTCCCAGTCTGTAGCTTGTCTTTTCAATTTTTTTAACAGTGACTTTCAAATAGCAAAAATTTTACATTTTGATGAAGTCTAGTTTGTCATTTTTTTCTTTTGTAGATTGTATTTTTGTGTCATATCTAAAAAATCTTTGCCTAATGAGATCTTGAATATTTTTCTATGCTTACTTCTAGAAGTATTACTATTTTCACTCTTATATTTAGGTATAACATCTATGTTGACTCAATTTTTTTATTTGAATCAAGATAGAGACTCCTTTTTGGGGGGTGGGGGGTACACATATCTAATTGTCTAAGCATCCTTTGTTTAAAACAGTTCCTTTTCTTGACAACCTTGGCATTCTTATCAAAAATCAATTGACTATATATTGAGGTTCAACTACTGAACTTTATTGTGTTTCATTGATTCATGTCTATACCCTTTTTCATTAACTTGACTATTTTTTAAATGAGGTGGTGTGAGTCATTCAACTTAGTTTTTAAAAAAATTAAGAAATTTGAATTCTTTTATTTTACGTATAAATTTTAGAATTAGCTTTTTAATTTCTACAAAAAATTCTACTGAAATTTCATTTGGGCTTGGGTCTATTTACTGGTCAAACTGAGGAGAATTCATGAATTAATGACAACATTTTAACCCATAAACATGTTGTTTCTCTCCATTTATGTAAGCTTGATGTAGTCAATGGTAATATTTGGGTTATTAGCTTAAACATTATGGTTTTGATCTACTAAATTCTTTTAATTCTTTGCTTGCATAACCTGGATTTTGTTTCAGATAGCAATGTGCCCAAGTAAAGGTTTGATTTTCAAGATTTTCAAATAGGTAGCTTTAACCAATTGGCATGATTTTTGCCGAAGAGATATATTAGGTGCCTAGATGTGGCTTCTGGAAAGTTCTGGGTTTACTAATAAAACAAAATAAGAATAAAAGTCATCAGGGTTCTTCTTCTTTGCCTTGTATACCTTGTTTTCTTTCCCTGGATGAGAATACTGAATGCTTGGTGATCACTAATTAGAATGAGATTTTGAAGATTAAGTCAATATACTAAGAATGGTAAAAGAAAAAAACAAAAAAACAAAAAGAATCTAGGTTTCTAATAAAATTAGTGAGTGATCGCCTCCAAGTTGGCTGCCTTCTTCCTCATTCTTGTTGTATCAAGCCACCTAAACCTCCATTTTTCTAAGCCTGTTTGGGCAGATTTTCTATGACATGCAGCCAAAATAATTGCAGACAAACACTAGAGAGGTGGTAGTACCATTCACTTCACTAATATGTGGAAGAAAGGGGAAAAAATGTCTAACATTGTTCTATTAGCCATACCAGAGCAGGTATAAACACCTTATTCATGGAAGTGTAGTCTAGAATAAAGAAGAACAATCAATTGCTTTAGTTTTAACTTTAGAGAATTAAAATAGAATATCAAGAGCAAAGATATGTCATTAGAGACCAACGCTAAGATCATCCATACCCTCATATTTCTAATTACTGTGTATGAATGTGAAAGTTGAGCAGTAAAGAAGACTGATAGGATAAAAATTGATTCATTTAAAATATAGCATTGGAGGAGAACTCTACAAATACTCTGGACCACCAGAAAGACAAACAAGTGGGTCCCAGAGAAAATTAAACCTAAAACATTGCTGGAAGCAAAAATGACAAAACTGAAGCTATCCTACTTAAGTCACATCATGAGGAGGCAAGGTTCTTTAGGAAAGACAATAATTCTGGGGAAAAAATAGTAGGCAGCAGGAAAAGAGCAAGACCAAATATAGAAGGATTGACTCCATAAAATAAGTATCAGTTTCCAAGAGCTGGGCAGGGCTGTCGAGGACAGGTCATTGGGGACATCACTCATTCTTAGAATCACCAGAGTCAGAGAGGACTCAAGGGCACATAACAAATACATACATACCCATGCACTCACGCATGCACACACCGTTCTTATACATAAAGCTTCACACATTTTGGTTTTTGCTATATGTATATTTGTTAAAGAATAAAGTGATTTTTGAAACTCTATATTATATTTTGGAGATAATGTTCTCTACCTTAAGTTGTCATTTTCCAATAAGTCACTTTCAAATATAGGTCTTACGTTCCTTTGAAAAAGAAATAATATACCTAGTACATATTTGTTTTCTGCTTATTATTGAGTCTGGTAAGTTATAAAGCTCATTGTAAATCATTAAAATCTGTGCTTTAAAAATCAATTATTTATTTATTCATTATATATAAATTTTAGCTTTACACTTTTGAACTATGTCCTGAAGTCTCTAACTTTTATACCATTTCAAGAATCTTGTCTACAACTTCATACTTTCAAAGTATGATGTAACTTCTCTTATAAAATATGGGTTATAAAATATTTATTTTAATTTTTGTGATTTTTTAATATTTTTAATAGGAGAAATAATAATCCTAGAGCTATTGATAAAGTGACAGAAACAAAAAATCAGATGAAACAATATCAAACTATTTTAAGAATTCTATTTGCAAAATATATTCTGTCATCTCAGGTATTGGAAATTAAATACAATCACCATCTGGATATCCAATTAAGAGAAGGTGAAGCCAGCATAATCTAATTGTAATTCGTGCTTTACATCAAAATAGAAGTGATATACTATTCCATGATATTTAGATTTCTAATTATTTAGTTGGCTTGGATTTTGCAGTGAAATTAATCTTTTCTACAATGACCAGTTATTCTTGCTCTTTAAAGTGACTTCTCAGTTATTCTTGCTCTTTGAAATGTTCACATGCTGTGAAAACTTTCCCAAATTCCAAGTTACAATCATGTGTTTTGTCTTTGGTACTTTCATAACCTGTGTCTATATTTCTATCATCCCCATATTGCATTCTGCTTTATACAATACTGAGCTGTGCATAAATCTGTCTTTCATTAGGAGGTATATCACTTCAAGGCAGGATCATGGCTTTTCTTATCTTTCTACATTCTGTTTCTCTTTTCTTCCTTTTCTTATTAACAATTATTGTTGAGGATACTTGATAGATTTTATTTTCTACTAAATCGACTATTATATAACATGAAAATAGTTATAATAACATTCATACAACTACATGAAGTTTTTAAAATCCTCATAAGCGTTATTATTTTGAAATTTTTTCTTTATATAGTAGAATAAAGCAAGTAAGAAATTTTATTATGGTTTTCAGAATCAATAATTTACATTGGTAAAAGGACATAATTAATCAAAGAAATCTAGGTAAAAACTATAGCGTGCCAATGAAATGGAAATATTAATTTGAACTCGATGTTTTAAAACATATTTCTTCAAGCCCTTTCTACAGAAAAGTCCTGGAGGCAATGTCATTACAGTAGAAATGAGCACTTTGAACCCCACGATTTTTTTCTTAGTACCTTCCACTAAAAGAAACCAGAAATCCTTAAAGAAACCCCTGATTCTAGATGTGACTCTTCTATCAGTTCCATCTCAAAAGGGATCTCCTGCTCTAAATGTTCACCTTAGTTTGACATTGTCAGGCTGTAAATCTAAGTGGAATTTTTTTCTTTTTATTATTTTGTTCTGTTTTGCCTGTTCTATTTCAGTGTTTCTTTAACTCCACAACTGATTCTGGTACAAAGTAGCTTGTGTTTTCCTACAAAAAGCAGATGGTACATGGCAAGGAAGTTTCTGCTCTTGGGGCTTTTGAATAATAATTAATAACCAGATGAGTAAACGATTTTTCTTCTGCTTAAGTATGGAAAGAGAGCTTCTGTGATCTCGAGATTCCAGGGAGGAGACCTTGTCTCTGCTCTGGATTTAATGTTTGAGAGGCCTTCATCACACCAGTCCCATTCCACACACCCCGGGGGAAGGACGAGGCAGAAGAATTGCAGCATTCTCCCTGAAACACACACAGAGTTTCTTAGAAGGGACGTACGTACAAGCTTTTGGAGGCTGCTGAATCCTCATCAAGAAAGCATGTAATGTTCATCTTCAGCTGAGACCCAAGGAAAGGCAAAGTCTTCCCTCTGCTGCTGATCTATGTCTTTCTTCAAACCTAAAGAAAAATATTTGTTCCCAGCTTGGCCTCCCCAGGTACCTAAGAAGAATCCTAAGCTTTTAAGAAATGCTTTTTAGTTTTTTCCACCAATGTGCCTATCCCAATTCTCAATCCCCACCCTCTGTGGCATTATGACAAACTGAAACTGAGAGCAAGAAAGAGTAGAGAACATAAATTTGATCCAAGATTTTTCAAGAATTTTCTACATATTTCTGTAAAATATCTAGAGTTTTTTCACCATATGAAATATAGACATATATTACTCACTAATTACTATATTTTACAAATATTGTCTTTCAAAATCAGTAACTATTGTCCTATAAGAATAATAGTTAAAAAGCATATATGTGAATTCTCTCTCGAGTGCCAGTCACAGATCAACCCAAGTTAAAATAGAAGATTGCATCTAGAGCTTAAATGAACTCTCTTTACCTGGTTTTAGTCTAGCAGGCAACTCCCTAAAGTGCTAGAGAAGTG
>NW_011888857.1:6451921-6459958 GCF_000151845.1 Pteropus vampyrus
AAAAAAGGCAGTTTTATATTTTTCCCATCATTAGATCATTAAAATTTATTCAAATTATTAAACGTAGCAATTCATTTTTACTGGCATTAACCATTCCATTGCATAAATGAACCACATTATTTTTTCATTTATGGACATTTTTACAGTCTTCTTTTGCTGCTTTTTTCTTCTTTTATATTTTGATCTTTGGTTACTTTCTTCCTTTCTTTTTTCAGAGTATTGCTATCATGAACATCCCTCTATACATCTCCTCTTTACAACTTTCATGTGTAAATATACTCAAAAGTTGAAATGCTTCTCATCGGGAAAACTTGTTCAACAGAAGAGCCAGAGTAGAATGAATGGAATCAAGAACACTTAGGCAGAAGAGGCACACAACGAATATCAGTTGAAACTTCAGGATAAACTGCCATAGTCAGGGATATCTCATCTTTCTAGACTTCTTATTGTAAATTTTGCCCTAGGAATTGTGAGTAAACATCATCTTGAAGAAGCCCTAATGGGACACAATGAATTTAATGTGAGATGGAAGTGCATCAGAGAGATGCAAAAGGTCATCTGTAGTAGACTCAGACTTGGAACTGTTCTCAGGGGACTGCTACTCTAGTCACACAGTTCTATACCTACAAAGATCTAGAAGAGCCTGAGTTTGCACTAATCTGGAGAAACCCTTAGCCAATAAATGACTCATGCAGAATTAATAAAGCTTAGTTCATGTGTCTCCAGTTAGGTCTAAATCTAGGGCAAAATTTACCCCCAAGAGACCCCAGCATGATGAAGCTGTGGCGAAGATTTTGCTTGAAATAGCACCTTGCTTAGATTCCTCTTCTCTTTCCTGCTTCCTTCACTCCTTTAATGGTTTCTTATGAGAGCATCCCTTAATGAATGACTTGCTTTCAAGTCCTCGCCAACTTCTGAGAAACTGGACTGATTGAAACATGTTAAAAAATTTGATCCAGAAACAGGACCTAAATTTTCAAAGCTTAGATTCTAGTGGTAAAGAAGATATCTGCTTCCCTCTTTACAGCTTGATTTCAGACTTCTGGCTTCCAGAAATGTGAGAGAATTAATTTCTATTGCTTTAAATAATCAAGTTTGTAGTAATTTGTTATGGCAACCCCAGGAAAATAATTTAGGTACCTCAACATAATAGAATATTACACAATCCTTAAAGATGCTATTCTGAAGGACATAAAAATATTATGCAATAATGTTAAAAAATAATGAAGGGGTAGAAATTGATTATTTTTGATTTTACATCATATAACTATGACTATGTCTGTGAATGAATAAAAAATAAACTCATTTGGGTTGATATCTCGTTTTAATTCATAATGTCACATAATGTGTCCTATCCTAATATAACCTCCAAGACTAGAACAGAAAGATTGAGAAAAGTATTTTATAACTGATAAAAGAAAGCTATTTTATATGATTAAATAAAATGAATATAAGCCATAAGTACAAGTTTTCTGAGGTTTGAAATGTATACTTGATTGAATACAGATTAATTTTCTAGTAAATAGTACTAAAAATCTATTTCTTTTTCATATTTTGTGGTTTCTCTGAATCCATGTTGACTGTGTCAAAGGACACATTATTGTCTATTTGCCAGTCCTACTGTCACATGTATTAGGATCACCATAAGTGTTATATGACTTTAATACTAATGCTATTTCTGCATGTCACTGATTTGTTTATTTATGTATTAATTCATTTATTAATTTATTCACAAAACAAATATTCCAACTCTAGCATGTGTTAGTATTCTAGGCACTCAGAATACTATAAAATTAGAACTAACTGCTATTCACTGAGGCCTTCCATTGTGCTAGATAATGCTCAGAGTATTTTATTTATACAATTTCATATTCGTAAGTAGTAAGATGTCCGATTATTCTAATTTTCTTGTGACTCATGGTCTTTGGTCAGAGTGTAAAGAGAAAGAGTACCAATGTATGCAAAGATATTTTGAGATGATCAATGTGAAAATGAAACTGCAAGTCCAATAGATCTTCCTAACTCTTTATTAATCTATGTGGCAGACTCTTTCATAATAGATCACTTTACAAAATTATACTGCAGTTAGTTAGAAAACATTTATCTGTGTTAATATTTGGTGACAGTATCTAAAAAGACAAAAATTGAAGTATTTAATTTTTTGGAAGATACACTATCATATTTCACATCGTTAAATTTACTTTAGTCTCCTTCTCTTCATTACTGGATTACAGAAGAGTTCCTGCATGGGTAAGGTCATGTGGTTGTAGGAAATACAATATTGACCCTCAGTAAACAAGCACAATCAATTCTATTGAAGTATCGAGAGCACAGTTCTGTGCAAATTTATTTTGTGGCTAAACATATCAGTCTAGAGTGTTCAGTTTCTCAGACTATAAATCAATTATGTAGTAATACCCTGAAATAAATGGGTGTTTCAAAAAGAGTATGACATTTATATGAATGTGACTCTCAGATATTAGAATACATTTTATTTAGAAGTAAATTCAATACTGATAGCTACAACCTCCTCTTTAAACATCAAGTCCATCTCTGAGAAAGAAAATTGAACTGGAAGAGTTATGATCAAGAAATCAGACCCAAAGGTTTTTGACTGCACTCAAATCAATTTTAATGATAAGATCCTGAACATCTAGTCTAAATCTGATGCCATACCATAATAGATGAAACTTTGCAAGGTTTCTTGGGGAGAAAGTATGAGACCTTTTGCACATGTAAGCATTATAAACTATTGTGGCTGGTGGGTAGATTGTGGTAGATCTTATTTCCCAGTGATGGCCTTGACAACATATTTTATTATCTATATGCTTCCTAAAATATGACATTGATGTTCCTTCATTAATAAATCAGGTCTGTGTTCTTTTCTTTCAATATGGATAAGCCTGTGACTGTAATAAAATTAACACTATTTAACTGCTGAAGTTAAATCTAAAGAAAGATAATAAAACTTATGCCCAGTCCTTTTGAGATGTCTCATGAGGACTCCAGCTACCATGCTGTTATGAAGCCAAGTAGGCACATCAAAAAGCTGCTTTTAGATGTTTCTTTTACAGCCTCAGCTGAAGTCCTAGCAGACAATCAGCATTGACTGCCAGACCCATGAGTGACCCCATCTTCAGAAAATCTCATTCTCAACATTCAAACTGCCCTAGTTGCTGCCCATCTGAGCAGAGAAAAGCCATCTCTAATGAGACTGGCCCAATTTGTAGATTTACGAACAAACTGTTTTGAGTCAGTATGTTATGCAGTAATTGAAAATTAAAAAAAAAAAAAAAAAGATAGTAGGACCAAAACTATCTGGACAATAAAATAAAAAGATATGCTGGAAATTAAATAGGACATTTTGATGTAATCAATCTGTCAATATGGTAATGCTTTTGTGAAATAGTAATATTTCACTCTTTACTTTAAATATAAACTAAGTTCCTAGGGAGTTTTGATTTTAGAGCTTCTTTGCCCACAAGACAACTACAATCGTTAATCTATACTATTGCTCAATCATCTGTTTATTGGTAATAATCATGACCAATATTTTAAACATATTATCTGCTAAGCATTGTAAAAAACACATTTCAAAGATGAATAAACACATTTCGAAGATGAGTAAACACTTGGCAGTACATGGTAACTTCCATATCTAATCCTTTATTCACCATATATAATAGGAAAACACAATACAACCTAGTGTTTGGCAAAAGTATTAGAGGAGCCTGGGGAAGAAGCTAAGAGAAAACTAATTAGCAAGCTATTTTGAATGATGAAAGATGAAAACAATATTAAAGAAATGGGTGTCTGTCCAGGGCCAAACTATGAAAATTTCTTAAGACAGTGATTTGTGAACATATAATGATTACCATCACATAATAGATGTCTTGACCCAAAATATAGCTTACTTAACCTTTGTTTAATGTGCTTCCAGAAAGTAATATCCAGTCTCTGAGATGAATTGAATAATCTTGGACAAGGGTCCATAGTAACCCTGATTTTACTCTGTGGACAGTTACCACTGCATCTTCTTTCCAATGCACATTACTGTAAATGAGAAGGCCTTTCTCCATTAACAATGAAAATCAATCTCATTACTAAGGGATCCTCAGAGTTTGAGGTTGAGCACCCCTCCAATGAGCTGTAGTCTCAGAGTCACACTCTGAAACATATTTATGAGTTGAATAAATGTTATACCTGTCCAGGATCAAAAACGTTCAGCCAGAGATATTTTATATGCAGTAGACTGTGTGAGATATATCTTACTCCACTAATTAAAGTGTAATAAAATCATTTTTGTAGATGTCACTAATGAAAACACTTGAAAATCAGTTATGTTGCTAAAGAGCAATCCTGATACAACTTAAATACATACATTTGATACATTTTATTAAGAATACGATTAATTGAGATTAAGCAGAATGATGATATTTAAAAAATTAACTAAAAAGGTCCATGAGCAGACTTTTTATTTGATAAACCCTAAACAACAAAAATTGGGGGGAGGGGAAGAAGAAAGGAAAGAAAAATGAGAGAAGTAAAGGAGAGGAGAAAAAAGGAAGGATAAAAATGTATAGCATAATTGTCCATCTTTGTCGCAGAAAAATCAATGACTTGGGAGTTATAAAGCTGAATTTCTGGTGTTACTTAAATTTTTACTAAGCTGTGTAATGCCTTTATTCTCTCTGTGATTCAGCTGTTTTTTTTTCCCCCTTCTTCTAAGAAAATTATCTAATTATCTGTCCTTAATAATTTATTTGGGTGGTTGTGGAAAAAGGAAAATAAGTGGCAGCAGGCTTTGAAATTGTTATAATAATATAACACGTAGAATAGTAATAGCTGAGTTATCTTACTTGACTGGTTCAACTGAAAGAGAAAACACATTAACGAACAAGGAATAAGGTTCCATTAAAGCTTTTGTTATCATCACAAATATTAGCAAAATTATCTGTTAGAATTTTCTTAAATTAGAATTCAGTATATGTCTTATTTTGTTGTTTCCTCTTTTGGTCTATTTTCTTTCCTCATTTCTCCCTCTACTCTTCCTCTATATGCAGATTAAGGAGTGATAAATGTATTTAAAGAAAAAAACAAAATTATATAACTACTTTTAGCATCAAAAAATTAATAAACCTAGTAAATATGGTGAACAATGAATTTAAGAAATGTAATTTTAGATAAAAATCAGTGACACTATAATAATAAAATTATAATACTGATTGTGTGTCAATTTAAATCATAATATAAACCTCATTACAAAATGAAGTTGCAATGTGGTCTTGATAGACTAATTCAAATATATTAATTATTTTTAAATAATGTATATATCAAATTAATTATTTGATAATAAAATAAATTGGTGCTGTTATAAACTGACAACTCTTGAAGGAAATATTTGGAGGAATATGTTTGTCTCTTAACTATACCAATGACTATTCATCTTTTTAATCTTTTATACATATGACTCTCTTTATCTTCCTTTTTGTCTCTCTCAAATGCTCTTCTTCCTCAAATGCTGCTACCTTTCCTAGAAGCAGGTATCCTGGTTACGGTCTCCTTTGCAGCCTAATCCTCTGAGATGAATGCCCCTTCCCAACCCCTCTTTGCAGAGAACTGGTTCTCTCCCAGGGACACAACTTTGAAGGTTTTCCACAGAAAATAATGTCTGAAGTTGATTCTCAACTGCCATTTGCTAGCAACACCTCTATGATTTTTGATTTAAAATATAAGGAGCCTCAGAAGTCAGATGTGAATCCAGGTCTGTCACATTCTAGACTCTACCTTCTTATCTACTGGGATGCCCTGCCCTTTAGGTGATGCTGTAAAATAGCAAATTGATTATGACACCACATAGCATGTCATTTCTCACTTCTGCGCATTTGTCCACACTGTTCTCAGCTGAGATGCCTTTTAAAATTCCCTCTACTCCACTAGGTCCCACTTGTCCTCTGAAACTCAATATATCAACCATCTCCTCCAGGAAGCCTTCCCTGAATCTTCAATTATATTAGGAGAAATTCCCCATGTTATGCTTTCAAGGCTCTCAAGAGCCTTGTATGTACTCATTTTTATAAAAATTTATTGAACATATTTTTATTGAGCACCTACTATGTACACCAAACACTGATCTAGGTGCTGGTCATACAGCAGAAGACAAAAAAGAAGACAAAAATCTTTGCCCTTACAGCGATCCTGGAGCTCACATTATAATGAAATCAAGATAGGAAAATAAATCAATGGATAAAATGACCAAGTATGAGCCAAAGAACAATTCCAATAACGAGTAACAAAAGAGATTCCTTCATTAAGTCAGAAGAAAATGATGCAGTTCCTATGGGTTCACCCAAAAAGACGGGGCACTGCTGAGCTTCCTTACCAGTGCCTGAGTAAGCAAGACCGTGCCGTCTCCCTTTTACCGTTGTTCTAAGCAGAGAAGTCAATGCCCAGGGCTCCCCAGGGGGATGTAAAAGGGCATATAAAAGTCTGTCTCAAAAACAATGACATTTCCAACCAAAGAGTAAAGCAATGTTTTTGCAAATTCGCTTCAAGAATCAAGATTGTAATCTCTCAAATATGAAATTCTCACCATAGTCTATCACATACCACAAAGAGTTTATCTGTATTTTTGTTAGCTATAACTGTAATATACTGTAAATTAGGGGACATATCCTATTTATCTTTATTCCCACAGTAAGCACTCAATACATGCTACTAATGTGAACTATTTCCCTCCTATGGGGCCGTGACTTTTTAAGGTCTAGATAATGTCTTGCCTTATAAAGTTCCACAAGATAATGACAACAGGACTATAAAAACTGCTTTTTCATATGAATTTAAAGTTTAAATAGAAATGTTCATGCAGATTTCCGTCTATGTTATTATTTTTCAGATCAATTGGTTTCTTAATGACTTAGCTTGTTTGCAAGTTTTCCATAATTGTTTAAATGTCATTGTAGATTTCTTTATATTTGTGTTTTGTGCAAATCTGAGCAATGCCATTTTATCCACATGCACAATGGTTGCTTTTCATTAGCTATTTCAGACATCTTTTCTAAAGTTTGACAATACAGTTCAATTGCCTATTCAACTACAAGTATAAGAATTTTTCTTTTCATCACTTCTTTCATTCTTATAAAATTATTCATCTATTTTTTTCAGTAAAATGTGAAACTTTTTTTTCAAACTTTAAAGGTAAATAATCAGATTAATCTCTTCCAACCTTTAAACCTTCAGCTGTCCTAAAATATTTAATAGACTAAGTTCAAAAGCTCATGCCTAATATTTATTTTTCCTCTTGACTTAATCTTCTTGTTTAGCCTCAATTTATTTCACTTTTCCAAATTTACCCTACACATGAATCAAATGGTTCAATTTCTAACCCCCCAAATCCAATATGATTTTTCTTAATTCTGCATCTCTTGCTGGGTCCGCTGCTGTCAGGAACATCCTGTCATCATTTCTGCCTATTGACCTTTTCATTCTTAAGATTCAAATCAACTTTTTCATGTAAATTATCTCATCACCGAAACATATCAATTTTCTCCCTCCTAAACCTACCACCATTTCTGCCTCTTTTGCTCATTATATTTTACCTATACATTTTATAGATGTCCTCTCTTTAAACAAAAGTTAATAAATGTTACCCAAAAAAGCCCACTTAGTTGTCTAGTAAGATTTGTTAGAAAAAATAATTTTTTTTTTAAAGCAGGTAGTCTAGTTTAATGTACACAAGGCTAGAGTGATTAGGTAATGCTTCATGAAGTAAATAACCTTTAAAGATTTTCGAATGAATATTAAAGATCAAAATGTGGATGGTAGAAGCAAGGAAATAGATTCCAGGTACAGAAAGGAGAAATAAGACTCAGAGACAAGAAAGTATGGTGACCGTTTAAGGAATATTGAGTGTTCTGGTTTTGCTGGGAAAGCCTCTGTTTGTGAGTCCACTTCAGTGTTTTCTGATTACACAGCAACATTAAACGCCATCATTCTTTCCTCAGAATTGCCTGAAGAGCTCTCTCCCCAGTGCATACA
>NW_011888857.1:6460008-6482961 GCF_000151845.1 Pteropus vampyrus
CTACCACCATTTCTGCCTCTTTTGCTCATTATATTTTACCTATACATTTTATAGATGTCCTCTCTTTAAACAAAAGTTAATAAATGTTACCCAAAAAAGCCCACTTAGTTGTCTAGTAAGATTTGTTAGAAAAAATAATTTTTTTTTTAAAGCAGGTAGTCTAGTTTAATGTACACAAGGCTAGAGTGATTAGGTAATGCTTCATGAAGTAAATAACCTTTAAAGATTTTCGAATGAATATTAAAGATCAAAATGTGGATGGTAGAAGCAAGGAAATAGATTCCAGGTACAGAAAGGAGAAATAAGACTCAGAGGCAAGAAAGTATGGTGACCGTTTAAGGAATATTGAGTGTTCTGGTTTTGCTGGGAAAGCCTCTGTTTGTGAGTCCACTTCAGTGTTTTCTGATTACACAGCAACATTAAACGCCATCATTCTTTCCTCAGAATTGCCTGAAGAGCTCTCTCCCCAGTGCATACAAAGTATCCAAAGCACTCTTCATCGACAAAGGAACAAACACAAAATTGTGGGCCACTGAGCCAAGCTCCCCTGTCTGAAATTCATGTAGAGTTTTTCCCTTTGCCTGTCAAGTGTTATTCTTGTAGTGTATGCATCTGCCTCTGATCTCATTTTGTTTGAGATTATTTAATTGTTCCACATGCTAGGAGTATTTATTATTCACCCATCAGACACTTGAACCTCTCTGATGCTGTCTTTTTGATTTGTTTATCAATAGATAAAAGAAAATCCCATTGAAGGTGAAACTTGTTTTATGTCCAGTGAAAATGTTTGGCAATCACAGTAAAAGCACATTATTTTAATTTTACGGTCCATTGAAAACATTAGTACATTAACAGACTAATTAAGGAAAAGAAAAGAGAGGTGATTTGAGATTGAGAATCCTGCTTACTATAGTCAGCATTCAATAGCAAAGCCCATAGATCTTTAACTGTTAAACACAAATTAAATCTCTGAATAACCACCCTTGACACCTGATCCTACTAGATTTCTACTTCTCTCTCTCCATTCTCTGTCACAGGAAATAAAATAGTTTCTCTGATGAGAGTTGATGGAGTCAAGACTATATTTTAGGTTAGTTTTTTTTTTTTTTTGTCTTGAAAATTGAAGGGAAGGATAACGGAAAAATATGTTAATTACTTCTCACTATCTTTCCTTAAACATTTTATAGGTGTTTGCTATGTGTGAGTCATGAATGATATTTAGCATCTGACTCTCATTTTACTCCAGAAGACGGATTTCTAAAGAAACCATTTATAGTACAGTGTGATGATTACAAGGATAAAGTCATGTATAACACAAAGAAGCAGAAAGATGAGAAGATGGTTAGGAAAGGCTTCCTGTAAAAGGTCTAATTTATAATTTTAGTTGGACTCTCCATTTTACTTTTTATACTACACAAAATTTATGAAAGACTGTGTATATTATATTTTTTTATGACTGTAACTCCATGAAGTGGAGATTAAAGAAATAATAATAATAGCTGACATTAATAGATTTTTATTTGCCTGGCACCATTCTATGTGCCTTGCATGAATTAATTGATTTCATCCTCAAAACAATGCTATGAGGCTGGTACTGTTTATATCACTTCCATTTTGCATATGAGAAATCAAAGGTTCAAGGAAGTGAAGTAACTTTCCCAAAATGTCAATGAGAAATTAGCAGAACCAGAATTCAAACTCAGGCAATCTGATTCCTATGCCTTTGATTTTAATTTCTGTGAAATATGGAAATAAGAGCTCTCGAAAAAAGGAAACAGAAGATTGCAAGGACATATATTTATTAGGGTCCAGTCAGGAGATAGGTATCACATCAGTAATTAGAGTAGAGAGATTTCACATAAAGAGTTATAAAGAGGGGATTAATTTGTAAAAGTGGTAAAGAGAAATCAAAAGAATATAGGAATGATGGGTATAGGGCACAGCTATTACATCTAGAGCTAAGTGAGAGAATCTGAGGAAAGAATATAGGAAGGGGGCCTATCTATGCCAAGCGTAACATATTTACTTCATTGGAGAGGTTGTGTCTGAGGCCCACTGGATAGAAGAGAAATTATCTGAGATGCCATAGACCAGAACTGATAAACAAGCCACCTGCTGGGGTGCACATAAAACTTGCTAATATGGTCCCTGCTCTGTTGCAGGCAAGACTTCCTGGGATTGTGTACCATGGGTTCTGTCACACATCACTAGCCCAGAAGCTGTAAGAAAAGCTCCAGACCAGGCCACTACACTTCTAGTGGCCCTTCAAGAGCCTAATATTATGGCTACTGACAAAGCAGAAATATATACATTATTTAGACACAGTACTGTAAAGCAGGGCAAAAATGGGTAAATTTGGAGCTGAGAGGCCAGAACTTAATAACTGATATAGAACTGAAGTTTTACAGAAGCCTTGATTATGTAAAAATATAGTGCCCGTCTATGTGCTATTCAAAATAAAATAATGCCACTTTATAAAAAATTAATGACATATAACAAAACTTTGAATTTCCCCAATGCCTAGATTGGTATGTTCACACGCATACATGTGCATGCACACACACACATACACACACACACACACACATACACACTCCACACCAAATACCAAATGCCAAACAAATCTATATACTCATTATTTAATGGTGACAAGCAATTGTTTTGTTTTTCTATTGGGAAATCTAGCATTGGAGGCATCTCTTCTCCAATTTCAGGGTTTAGAATATAGATAAAGATGCAATCCTTGTAAAACAGATCTCCATTTACTTTCTCCTCTTTTTTTCTTCTCTTTTCATATCTAGAAGGATTTTCCGATGTCAATCTTAAGGTCTGAACTAGACGTAAATGTTGTCTCTCCCATATCACAGTGATTGTCCAAACATTATTTATTAATATGTTTTGTTTTATTTCTGGAGACACTTTAACATTTTAGAAGAAAAAATAGTTTAAATTGATCCCAGTGATGTCTCTTAAAGCTCAATTTCTACGATTTTATGACTGAGTAATGGGATAGAGGAGTTTTGCAAATGAGATAATAATACAACCTAGTTGTTGATATTTCAGTTGTTCAAGACCATATAGCATAATTTGAGACATTGAAAAAACATATCTGCAAGAAGATTAATTTTAATATACTCAAGATTATGTAGAGGAAAATCAATTAAATAATACAAAACATCTTTTTTGGAACTTGAAAGCTATAGCTTTTCTTTCCCAATATCAAAGGCCATTTTGCAAAATATTAATTGTACTTTGATGTTCAACAATCTCTTTCATATCTGGGAATTTCATGCACTAGGTAGATGATAGACTTTTAAAAAATATTTCTCAGCTAATGCATAAGCACTAAATTTAAATTTAATGTGTTATTTGATAATGAAAACAAATTTTTAGAACAGAGCATACATTACATTTTCCAGAGGAAGGAATTATAGTTCAGAAAGATTAAGTGAATTCCTTAAATTTGCTCAAATGGTAAATTGTATTTAAGACTCAAATCTAGAATGATTGAGTCCAAATCTTATATTGTCTTCCCATCACACCAAACTGGCTTTTAACGCCTGATTTTTAAAATTTTCTTAAACATGAAAGATTTTTTAAAATCTTTAATCTACACAAAGATTTTAAAAAACATTTTGGTGTATGTCTCAAAATCTCTAAGTAGATATCGACTTATCCAAGACTGTATAAAAATACTCTATAAGAGATTGAAGTGTTTTCAGGGGCCCTGTAATGTCTGATATCATGCCAACAACAATTGTTGCTGTTGAATAGAATAGACTATTTCTAAAGAAATGTCACCAAGAAGCACCATATTAAGAGATTTAATCTTCACTCCATATCATTGCTTGGTGAATTTCAAGGCCCACAAATATATTTTACAATAAAAGTGATCATTCTTAGTATTCAGTAATATGTACTTATAATTGGCTCATTTAATTTTGATTAATTAATTCTTTGGTCTGCATCATAAATATTTTTACATTTACATTTATCTAAACATATTTTATATAAATCTGATCAGACATTGGTTTGTATAACAAACAAGCTCTGTCTATTTGAGAACAATTGTGTTTTCTGTTTAATCAACTGTGTTTCATGTGGGAAATATTTACCTTGAAATTCATGTCTTGTTAAGATGAGCGTAATTTCTGCTTAACACATATTTCTGTTAACACATATTTTGTATTTATATGTATTATATACTATATGTTAGTGATATTAGTTTAGTAAAAGGTTCTGGAATCTCAGTTCAACAATTTCTAATTCCATTATTTTATTTATTTTGATGTGCAATGACCTTAACCTAGTCAGGTCTCACTATTCAAATTCACACTCAGTTGATCTGATCAAAAAGGATTGTTTTAACTAAAATTGGGAGATATCTCTTTTAAGGGACAGAACTGAAATAACAATTTGGATGAACTGCTTCTTTTAAATAGGGGCTTAGATACTGGTCTGAGGTTATACTTGTAGGGTAAAAAGACCACATAATATTAGAGAAAATTATCTCTAGGACACAAGAGACTGGAATTATTCTTAGCAAGAGTCCACTTTTCATTCAACGGAAAATTTTCATGATTTCTATAGATATAAGAACTTATTCAAAATTTTATCTTTTTCCTTTGTTTAAGCTTGATATATACTACACAGTTTTACTCTTCTACTCATTGATGTCCCATAGAGCTCCTAAAACATGACTTATTTTTTAATGGAACAGTTAGCTATCTATAAATAACTAATGCCTAATTTTAATTCAGGACTTAGGAAATGCACAACAAATGATATATTAATTTTAAATAATAATAAGTTTTAGAACCCTTTTTTAGAATTTAGGCCTATACAACTTAAACATTTAAAAATGAAAACTATTGCATTATAAATATTAAATATATTAGTGTTTACAATTAATTTCTTATCATGTCATACTTATTAAAGAATGTGTCATTTATTACCAGATAAAAGTGTGCTAGTGAGTTAATTATTTTGGAAGAAAATGTGAAAAACTTGAAGCAAATGACATATAGTTAACCCTTGAATAATGCAAGAGTTAGGAGCACTGACCTTCCTGCACCATTGACAATCTGCGTATAACTTTTAATTCCTCAAAAACTTAACTACTAATAGTCTACTGCTCACTGGAAGCCTAACTGATAACATACACAGTTGATTAACACATATTTTGTATGTTATATATATTATATACTGTATGTTATGTATTCCAATAAAGTAAGCTAGAGAAAAGAAAATTTTATTAAGAAAGCCATAAGGAAAATACATTGACAGTACTATATATATTTATTGAAAAAAAATCCATGTATAAGTGAATGTATGCAGTTCAAATCCATGTTGTTCAAGTGTCAACTATGAACATACAAAACTGTATATAATTGAAGACTAAAATAGCATAAGTAATATAAAATATCAAAAATATTAAAGTTCAATTTCTGCATGCATTAAGATAACATTATTTTAATCTGTATAACTCATACAGAATATTTTTAAAAGACAAATTGCTCAGCTTGGTACATTATCTCAAAGTGAGCACACCTGTGTAACCACTGCTCAAATCAAGGAGTAGAATTTTACCAGTATCCCAAAAGCTCCCCTCATGCCTGCTCAAATCATTACTTTTTCTCTTCTCCCCAAAGGTAACTACTATTCTGATTTCTAATTGTATATGTTAGTTTTACTTGTTCTTAATATATGTAATGGAATCTCACAGTGTGTATATTCTGCATCTTTTTCACACAACATTATATGTATTTTTAATTCAACAACATATAAGGCAACATCCATATGCTGCTAATTCTCATTAGTGTGTAAATATGCTGTACTTTATTTATTAGTGCTATGTAAAAAAAAAAAGTCAGTTTCATAAAACAAAAATTTTATTATTCTCACTGATTCTGTGTGGGACAGGAATGTGGAATGGTAGGACAGTTTGTTTCTGCTCCACAGATGTCTGGAGGCTTAAAGGCCAGGGATGATTCAATGGCTAAAGCTGGAGCCATCTGAAGGTTTCTACACATGTCTAACAGTTGATACTGGTTGTCAGCTAGGACTCCCACTGGAAAATTGGCTGGAACATTTCATGCTATCTCAGTGTAGTCAGGCTAGTTGGGTTTCCACAGGGCAGGAAGGCTGAGTTCCAAGAGAAATCAAGGTGAAATTGTGGTATCTTTATGATCTATCCTCAGAAATCACATAGCATCACTTTCTCTGTAGTCTGTTGTTCAAGAGAGTAAAAAAGGAAAAACTAGGCTTAAGGGAAGGAACTCTAGAATACACCACTAGATGGGAGGAGAGTTAGGGTACTATTTTTAAGGCAGACATATGAAATGAGAGAGGTTTTTTTGTAGCTATCTTTGGAAAATACAATCTGCCACACATTGTATTCAAATATAAGGCAATAAAATGCAAATAAATGAATATACATATTCATTCAACTGTTCATGGACTTTTGATTTATTTCCAGTTTGAGACTATTATGAGCAAGATTGTTATGAATATTCTTGTACATGTTATATGATGTAAAATATATGCAATTTTTTTCTTGGATGTACTCTAGAAATGGTATTCCTGGGTCATAGAGTATTTTAGGGTGTGTGTTCAAGAAGCAGTGAATGGAATAAATATTTAGACATATTTGATTTATTCAAGAAGTGCTTTTCAGGAAAACATAGAAAAGTAAGGAAAGCAGGATAAGGAGGGAGAAAGCCCAATCTAGAATCTCATCTATAAAGTCAGGCCTTCCTTAGCCTTGTCCTCAGAAGGGGCTGAAGCATAAATCACATTGCAGAGCAGTGTTCCCCTCAAGGCCATATAGCTGGCATTTTGTCATGTATCAATTGATCATCAACTATGAGCCGTCTGTTGCACTGAGTGTGGTAAGGGAGATGAGGCCGCAGGGGGTAACTCTCTGCAGAAGTGTCTACTGACAGCTGAGAGCAATTCTCCAAAGTAAAGGGCAGTTGTGAACTGATGGGAACCAACACTCACACTAAATGGGGGAATGGTACACAAATGAAGATCTAGGTGTACGCATTAACTGCACTTACCACAGTGTACCCTTTGCAGTTCAATTTCACATTTGTTCATTTCATCCATTACAGTATCTGAATTCTGATTTATCTCAATCTCTTGAAAAATTTACCAGAGGAGGGTGTTGTGGTATGAACTACAAGCTGTTAGTTGCTTCCAAGGCTCTAACTATTGTTTATCTTCTCTTTCTTCCCTTGACTATTCTCAGCTCTTCTCTGCCATTTCCTTTGCTAGCATGTCTTCTTGTCTGGGGGCTTGCCTGATAGAGTAACCAGGCCCTCATCTCTGAAATGTTAGAGAACGTGGTTACCATACACTTATTTTATCATGTTGATATACTGGCCAATTTACAGTTAAAACTGGGCATAGGAATAAAAGAGATGCCTTGGTGTGTCACAGTGAGAAACACATTCCTCCCTGCCCCCATTATATAGCAGGCAGCCCAATCTCCTCATGATTATCAAAGCTAATTACAATTGTCAATAGTAATTGCTTTTTATTAAATAAAGGTCATTTGTTTTTGTTTTTGTTTTGTTTTGTTTTGTTTTCTTACTTCCCAAGTCTACTAATTCAAGGTTAAAGAACAGGCAATATTCATAACTTTAAATTTAATTGATTTCTATTTCCACTGGTGGAACTATTCCTTCATGACAAACAGAATTTTCTGACCAAGCAATATTTTAAAAAGTAAAATTCCCTGAGTCCCTGGAAGCACTGGTAAACCATGATGCCACTACTACTTTCTCTCCTTGGTTCCTTCACCTATTAATTCTATGTATTTTGTCCAAAGTATCATTTAATGGCTATTGGTTTAGAGTCTAAACACATCCATGAAGAATCTTGCCTTATTCTTGATGTTGTCATTGTCAAACTGATATTTCAACTGAACCTTTATGAGTCTATATGTTCCACTAGTCTAACGAACCAGCACCTACTAGTTGGTGTAGCATATGGAAGGACCAGAGAATCCCCTGGTTACGGTTGCCATCTTCTTTGCCTTAGGGGTCCCATGTTCTGAAATAATGCTATACAAGATTCCATGTAGGTGAATCAGACACTCTGAGAGCTCAGAGATGATGGTTTTGGGTAAGACCCTAAGGACAAAAAAGGCAAACCAATTCCTGGAATAGGTGTCAATTCTGGTCAGGAATAATGACTGAAGTTTGTAGGATGAAATCAATTTAACGATAGGTAGCTGGCGATTTTTTAAGGAATGGTTCCCTATTGGTAGCTCTTCATTAAGCTCTATTGTTGACGTTCCAGACACTGAGCAGAGGCAATACCTAAATTATCTTTGATGGGAGAGATTCCACATAGCTGCACTCATGTATAGCCTGCATTTCTAACACCGTGGGTACTCCACTCATCAGCTCACTGTGACAAGTTCTAGCATGGCCATGGAGTAGGAAGGCTGAATAACCTGACTAACCTGCTAAACTAATTTTCATTGTCCATAAGTCTCTGGACATGTTAACTTTCGGTCACTTCTCTTTATATTGCCTAGAGTCCTATCCACTGGGAGAACTTCCCCCACATTATTGTTTTGCAAGAACATCCTGTGTGTCTGCAGTGCAGCAACAGTATATTTTTACTTTCACATATTGAGCTGACCCATTTGTAAAGTGAGCTTAGCCCTGCCATCTCCTCTTCTCACCTGGTCATAACAAAACTTCCCATTAACTTTCAGATATTAACTGAAGGATAGGCATCAGTGCAACAGGGGTAGGCAAATTGGGGGTCTGGACCACCTGTTCATGCAGTTTAATTGCTGGGTTCTGGACAATCTCCGGCTTAATGCTAGATGAATTATTTGCATCGGCGACCCAGTAAAATGGGTGAAGGTGAGTGGGTGAAAGTATGTGTATATTCCTGTCTGGTAGATAATGCTTGGACAATTTACAATCCCGTGAGTTCAACTTACTCCACCAAAAATCATGAAAATGTCACCAAAACTGGTCATTATTAGCCTTTTAATTTTAGTTATTCGGATTGATATTTAATGGTATCTTTTTTTATTTTTATTATAGTTCCTTGTGGTTATTCATGTATTTTATATTTTTATTAGCCTTTTAAATATTCTCTTTTGCAAGTGTTTGTTATGCCTCTTGATGATTTTTTCTAATTGTATTAACTGTCTTTTTCTTATTGATTTATAAGTGTTTTTTATATATGTTAGATATAGGGTCTTTATCATTTAAATGTGTTGCAAAATCTGCCAATATGTGACTTGCCTTTTTACTTTTTAAGTAATGTCCTGGTGACTAGAAGTACTTTTATTTATTTTAATTTATCAATCCTGTTATGTGTTGTTCTTAAATTTGATCTTGTGATTAAGAAACATTTGCCTACATCGAGATCTGAAAATCTTTGTTTTTGTTTAAAATTTGTAAGTACTTTATTGTTTTTCCTTTCACATTTCGATCTACGGTCCACGTAACATCCTATATCTTAGAGAGTTTTAAAGGAAAGCTGCAATTAAAAGTACTTGGGGACTGATATAAACCTTAACTCTCCTTTGTGTACTTATTAATGAGATATTCCTCATTCCATTTTAATGCATTTTAATAAGAATATAACTCAATGATTTATAGAACATTTTGAATTGATTATGGTACATTTTAGCTCTTTTCTGATAATATTTATTAAGGAAATTTGCCAAGTAAATTAGAAATTTCCTCTTACAATAGGATGGCTTATTTGTAATAAGAGACAACTCACCCATCCATGTAATATGGATTTTCTCTTATCCCACATTCCTACATTCAGATATTGTTTTTTCAGTCTATAGCATCATAGACCTCTATGTGTCAACTATACTTATTTTCTAAACATAACAACAAAAAACTACAAGAAACCAAGAAAAGCCTTAGTTTTCATATTTTGTAAATAAATTAGTGTTCTCGTTGGAAAATCTTTATAGTATAATACATATAATATATACATAAACTTTATATATTATATACAAAGTATATATTACATAAAATGTTTATATACAAATACATGTATATATTTACATATATAAATATATAAAACCAAGAGTGACTGACAGTATGTTCAATATCTCTTGATAAAGCAAAAACAAACAAATCAACAAAAACATATGACACGCTATTATAAACATTTGGAATTTTTTTTAGAATTTGGTTTTAGAAGTAAATTTAATTGATTTTGTCAATTAAATACAAATGTTTATTAATAGCAAAAGTATATAATTTCTTAATAACTGGGGCTATATGCTTATTATGATTTGTTATGATTTTATAATTGTTATGACTTGATGATGATTATTGGTGAATACTAGACTCTGAGAGCTGCATGTTACAAACAGACTATGGTCCATCTATGAGAGTGAAGCAGGGATATTATAAGAGAGCATCAAGGTGCACAAAGCTCTTTATAAGAAATAAATGGCTTCAAATATTCTAGTCTCTTATCGTCCCCCTGCTTCCACCTGCTACCACCTGGTCCCCATTGAGAAGCACCCAGTCAGTCTGACTCTCTCCAATTTTACAATCCTCAAGGCATATCCCCTCTCTTTACTTGATAATGACTACATGCACAAATCTACTCTGACTATTTGAACTAAATATTGGTATATGTCTTTCTAGAATTTTGAATGATATGTCAGCACTGATTTCTTTTCTACTCTTCTATTTCAGTGCTAAGAGAATTCTTCACCATCACACAACTCTGATAAAATATAGCAGGATACTTGTGTGCTCTTTTGGCCTCTATAGGGCTAAGTGTCCATTGCACTCACATAAGCACATTATTGCTTGGTGACATTTCTTGATATAAAATACCTGTCACTACTTGTGGCATTGCATCTTAGACTAAAGATGAGCCTCAAGCCTTTGCTTAAATGGGCCTTAAGCCCCTGAGAGTGGTTCTGTTTGGCACAGCAGCACCTCAGGCTCATCTATTCCAGGTTGGGTTTCTCACATAGGCTGCCTTGCTTGAGGCAAGGCTGTCATTTCAGTTTTTCAGCTGAATGAAAGAAAGGAAACCTCAACAGGCAGGTTTTCAAAACATGTAATTATACATCCATTTTGAGAGATAACTCTATTACTGGTCCTCTGCTTTATTTATTTTTAAGTCAGATTTTGAAAGCACACTTACCAAAATTTTTGGATTGCAGTACCCATCTCATTGTATAGGACTAAAAATAATTTGATTCATGATTAAATGAAAGAATGATTAGCTATAACAAAACTGTAAAAATTATACTGTGCAAAATTCAGGATGGAAGTGATTAGCCCTTTGGACAGTGGAGAGCTTTATGATAAAAAAAAAATTCCATTACAAAAATTGTTCAACATTTTGATGTATTTTCCATTTGTCAGACCATATCTAGATTATTGATTTTCATATTTGCCAGCAAATTGTAAGTGGAATGCTGCCAGTCAGGAGTTTTGTCTATGAAGCCCCTGGAAGCTGTGATGTGTAAGAAACCATCAAAAGAAACGATGTTAAGATTAGGTCTACAAATAAGTATAATTTTGAGTGGACATCTTAACTGTTCTTAAACACAGAAAAAGCTTTTATAGGCAATAAGCAAATGTAAATCTGATGGAGGCATTGCCAATGAGTTAGATTTAATTATTAAAACTAAAACTATTCAAAAAAAATAAGCCAGTCACATAAGTACAGATACTACATGATTCCACTTATATGAGTATCTAAATAGTCAATCTTGTAAAAACAATAAAGTGATATCATGATTTTGTTAGTTTGAAATTTAGTGTTTATATTAACTATATACTCTTCATAGCTAATAAACTGCTTTTCTTTTTCTTCACAACATTTTAGTTACTTCTAAATTTAAAAACTGATTTTTAAAAATTTTCTTTATGTTTTATGGAATTAACAGTAATTAATTAAACTCCAAACTTTCAATTTGTCTAAATATTCCTCTAGCATAGTAAGACACATCGTATGCACTATTAATTTTATCTTCCCTAAATGAGGAGGGGGTGGATCAGAGCCATAACTGACCTGGGATGACATGTAGCTTGAGTGATATATAAGGTTTTTATAGTACAGGTCATTCCGATTGTTACACCTGGTTTCTCTGAATTTTCTGAATCATTTTAGCCCTTGATAGACATATCCTGTTAATCTTCTTGGTTACTTTGTTACATAAAAGTTAATTTAACATTAGCAATTACAGTGCCTGGAGATAGCATTAGTAATGTCGTTGATCCACTCATTGTTCCTCCTAAAACAGGAAGAGAGAAATGTAAAGCTGGTTATTTGATTTCTAAATGCTCTTAATGATTGTCTTAGCAATTGTTCATTTTCTATGTTTGGGCTCAGTGTTTGCCATCTGAGCGGGTAGACAATTGCTACATTTGTTTTATTTAGTGATTGGTCATACCTAAACCATAACAATACAATGCCAATACCTGATGAGAAGGGGGTGGAATATCAGGACATAGGAAATCAGCAAATTACTTTGCATTTCCTGGAGTGAGAATCAGAGAGACACTGCAGATCTGTGGTCTACTATGAGAAAGTCATTGCATCTTTAATAAGGTGTATAAAAAATGAAAGATACAGCTATTAGTGACAATTGCCCTACATCTGTATTCCTGTCAAGAATAATCTCCATCTTTGTGAGTGATAAATGCAAGCAAGTTACCCTATCTAGTGAAAAGTTAAAAAAAAATGACAAACATCGAAATGGTAAAGGGATGATGTAGTTAGAATATGGAAATATTAGAAATTCTTGAACACTTTTACTGATTACTGCGCAAGTGGATACAAGGATATGTTAAATTTAGACTCTAGGTCACATGGGGTCAGTTTATCACAGAGAGATCACTGAACTTGGAGATAAGGCATTCAATTCTAGCTACATCAACAGGGAGATCTTAGCTACATGATTTTACTCTATGGCCTTCAGTTCTTTCATTTGTAAAATAATAGAGAGTTAGATTACATGTTTTTTAAGGCTTTTTTCTTAATCAAAAATCTAAAATTGCAAAAGAAAAAAAAGGTAAAGTTTATTTATTACTTCCACACTTGATCTTAGCAAAAGGCCAAGAAGCAATTTATTAATTACTTCTGATTGAAGTGATAGGCACTTGTGACAAGGCCAGATTGTGGAGATAAAAGCGAGCCTCTTGGGACTTCTAGATCTACTGACTTTGCCAATTCCTACTTATTCTTAGAAACTGAAAGATACTTTCAGCGGGAACCAGAAAAACATCTGAAGGCCTGAATAAGAAGCAGAATGACTTGAGATACGATTTTCTCTTACTTTTAAAGAATGTAATTTGAGAAAAAAATAAAACAACTAGAGGAAAACAACTGCAACTATTGGGCTTATTTGATTTATGCTCTTACCTTAGAGTGTTTTAATGATGAATATCAGGCTAGAATTTGAAATAATGTGTTTTCCCAATTGTTGAACTTAGTAAGAGCCTTTAAACCCAATGCGGTATTTAGACAAAATTTCACAATAAGAGGTAAGAGATGTTCAACAGATACTTAAAGAATAATCACTATGTGCTGGACATATATTAATTTTATATAATTTTCCTGTTAATGTTTTCAATAACCTGGGAAGCAGATGTTACTATCCCATGCTGTACAGATGAGGAACGTAAGATCAGAGTCTATTAACCCATTCAGTGTTACCCATTTTATGCATTGTGGCATTGAAATTCATGGCCTTTAGACAACACATATTTTTTGAGTGCCAATGATATGGATCTACAGTATGAGAGAATATAAAGGTTGATTCCAAGTTTATGGTTTGAGCAAATAAAATCATGGAGTCATCATAACATAAAAATCCAGACTTGACTAGAAATCTTAGAACCCATGCCATACTTCAAAACTCCTAGACTTTGAATTTTTATAGCAGTTAGTTGGACAAAGAAATTCTTTACGTTTCCTTCATATGCTCTTTTTTACAGAAGGCCTCTAGATCTGAGGGTATAGTTAATATAATAGTTCCACTCAAGTAAAGCAAAAAAATCCATGAAGAGGTTGTATGCTTATTTAAAGCCACTCTGCCTTGAAGAACTCCGTAACAACAAATGAAGGAAAACAAAGTTTTCAAATATTTCTGTATCTCCTTTTACTGCTAATAGCAATTTAATAAATGATGATTATTATTAATAATTTTATAAGAATTATTGAATTCCTACATATTTAGTCTTTTTACTAGAGTCAGGAAAGCAGATGACTTGTCCACTTGTCAGCAGTGTAGCCAAGAAGACTCGATGCATTGACGAGTATTGAGCTGAGTTATTTTTAAGATATCTTCCTACAATAAGCTTATTTAGCTTTTAGATTCTAGCCTACATTCCATTTTATTTGTCATTTTTAGGCAAAGATAATTGAACATTTGGCATTTTAATAGTCATCATGAATCATTTGAATGGAATAACTGTGTTCAGTATACATTGAGGTGACAGGTCTCAGCAAATTAATGATTTCATTAATAACACAGTAACCTTTCCGCTATTATAGATATTTGACCTAATATAAATTCTTTAAAATCCAGTACTTTATCTTTAAAAAGAGCTAAAATTGCCTGAGTCAAAGCAAATGAACACATTCAGTTCCTAGGTTACAAAGTGTCAAACTTTTAACTACAGAATCACTTTATTTAGCTTTGTAAATTATAACCTTTCCCCTGAGACAAATCCGGGTGGTAGTATATGGTGAGAAATGCACTTTTAAGAAAATTTCAATAGTCTTCTCTCACTTAAAATACTAGTAGAACAAACTATGTATATTGACTCAAAAATGGTAGCTTTATTACATGATTTTTTATGGTTATAAGACAGGTATTCTAAAAGATAATATTTATAGATTTCTTTTAATTTACCAAACACAATATTTTTTTCACTATTAATCCTCTTAGAGACCCCATGCTGTAGGTAGTATTATGATCCCCATTTTGCAGAAGACTCTGTGGCTCATAAAGTTTAAATAGTTCGCCAAAGGTAGTAGACTTACTGTGTCACAGAGCCAGAGTTTGAACAAAGAATTTCAACAACAAAGAAGATACTGAAATTCTATGCAATAGAGTATACACCGTTGTAGAAAAAGTGATTTTTTTTTTATTTACAAAGTAATTTGCAAAAGCTTTATAACACACTCACATGCATAATTAATACCACATCTCTCAGGATACGAAATGACGCTACACATTTTCAAAATAATAGTGATTCAAAGGGGATTATATAGATGTTTATATCCATCTGTTTTTAGTGCCAATCATTTTAATATTTTTCTTTTTTCAATTTTTTTTTTTTCAGCATAGAATAAAGGTAGAGATTCAATCAATGTTATTTACAGAGCATTCAGAGAACAAAACCAGGCCCTCAAGAGCTTAGAGTCCCTCAAGACTAGGACATATATACAAAAAAAACCTTTCTAGTATAAGGTGAAAAGTAGCACCTTACACTAGAAATAATATAATAGCATAAAAGATATGTCGATGAAAGGCAATGAAGATAAGAAATCAAGGAAATTACTCTTGTCAATACATGACCATGGAAACAGTAAATTAGGGTTCCCAGACTGGGTGTAGGATGATGAATTAGATATGGGCATGCATGGAACAGAGAAAATAGATTTTTTTTTTTATCCTACAGACAGGAAAAGAAAGGCTGCAGGCAAGCAAAGGATAGACCTGCTATGGAAATACTAAGAAATTTAATTTGGCTAGAACATAGAATGCATGATAACTAGAATTGGAGATGAAATTGGAAAAAGTAAGTTAAATATGTACTTGAACTAGTTGCTTATGGTTTAGTGACAGTACATCATGGTTCATTTCTTTTGGTTTTTAATATTTACTGACTTATTTGGGAAAACACCCAGTTTTCAGGCCAAGGAAAAAAAGCACAAGAAGAAAAAAACACTGATTCTCCCTCACTCTTTTTTTTTTTAAATGATTTAAAGGCACGAATGCAAATGCCTCGATTAAAAAACAAACAAACAAACAAACAAAAACAAACTAAATACAATCAAGAAAAATTCAAACATTTTGACTTCTTGTGTAAAACTCTCCAATGATTATTGTACATAACTATACAAGGGAAAAAGGGTTCTATTTAGTTATAGAAGATCATAAAAGGGTAGAGTCTATGAGTTATTTTGAAAGGTCAATAGTTATCTGAGACTTTGCTTGAAAATATGTCCAAATGCTAACGTTTGAGTAAAAAAACTTTCTAGTATAAATATTATAAGTTTAACTTTTTCACAGCTGTCGATAAAAAGCAATTGTCAGCTTTTCATGGAGGTGGAGAGCAAGTAAGAAAATCAATCAATTTCTCAGTAATATCACGTTACTTTTTGCTTTTTTCTCCTTGACAAATAACAAAAGAAATAGAATTCTCCTATTGGTTGTTCTAATGTGAAACGTAGAACTTCAAATAAGGCAGCAATATTGTCTTTGTGCTGACAAAAGACCTCAAACTTTGGTATTCCCAAGAGCAATGACAGTGAGTGTTCTAGTAAAAATATCTTACTCTGTTTTTGAAGTTACTGACTTACTGGCAACTAGTCCAGTCATTATTTACCCTACTATAAACATTCTGGCTGTGTTCCAATAAAACTTCATTTTTAAAAATAGGGAGAAAGCCAGATTTGTCCCACAGGCAACTGTCTCATTTTTATTACTACTATACACTTAACCCGCTTTTAAATTTTTCAGTGTTCTTATTTACTCCTTTCACATTATACATTTAGTTGTTTATTGTCTGTATCTTCCAAAAGGATGCAAATGCCAAGATTGGAGGGTCTTTGTTTTATACATTCGTGTATTCTCAATTCTTAGAATAGTGTCTAATACATATTAGATTATTATAGAATTATCATGCCGAATTCTTTACTTCTCTTTGTATGTACACTCGTGTAAGTCTTCACCATGTAACTTCAGATGCGGACAGAAGACACTGGTAATTTCAAGCCTGGCCTGAAGTGCCACAAAGTGTTTCTAGTCCACCTTGAATTTCTGCTGTTATCAAAAGAAGAAAATCTCCCGGTTATCCTGATATCCCAAGACAAATGAGAGAAACATGAAGTAGACCTGGACTAAATCTACAGCATTACTAAAAACTCTATTTTCAGGGACTTTGTGAAAATTCTTTTAGTGGAATAATCCAATTATAAGATCTTAGATATTTGTTTTAAATATCCTGACTCACCGGCAGACCAGGAAGGTGACTTTTCCTAATACCTAACATATCAAAACAACTCAGTTAATTCTACCATTATAATTCATGGTGTATCCTAGATGAGCCACTTTTTACTATATTCGCCATCTCCTCCTCATTACCATTTTAATGTTCTCCACAGCCACACCTCCTACTTTTGTTCTCTAGGGTTTGGGGGAAACAGTTTTTCCAAGTCACTTGCCAGGAATGGCACTGTTTTATTAATTAACCTTTAATAAAAGAGACTTCTCTACTATGCATACTTCTAAACTGTGGCGACACGTGTAGGATTTGGGAAACTTTATGTTCATTATTCATGTGCTACTGAAAGGAAGTGGAAGCAGGCAAGTTAGGCAAGAATTTTTAAGAACATTGTTGAATTATAGATCTGTAATTAGGAGTAGAGTAGGAAGGAATGAGTGTCAATGGGACTGGACCTTGGACCTGGAATTCTGTGAGGACTTATGGAAGGCATCTTAACCTTGACTATGTGAGGTTACTGCAAAGATTTTATTCCTGTCTAATTCTACAGATTTTTGTATGAATTTCCTTGGAGATGCGGTACACAGACCTACCCTGCAACAGCAAGATCATGAATATTAGAGTTTATTTTATCATGAAATTGGTTTCTTAATACTTTTCTAACCTTAATTTTTGCCCTCCTCTGTGTTTTGTGTGTTCATATTTGGAGATTTTCTCAGATATATCTATTTCTGTGGTTTGGTAGAGGACAGCTGAAGCTGCAGCTTTATTTTTCTATGTAAATATATCATGAATCAAGTCATTTCCCCAAATACTCCCTATGCGAGAAAAGCTTAGGTACTATATTTTATTTGTCAGTTTAGGTAAAGGATAAAACATATCAATATTTTGCTTATATCTTTATTATTTTTTCTTCAGTTCTGTGTTTGCTTTGTCACAATATTATATTTTTACTGATATTTTGTTTAATTTTATTTTTTTCCATTCTTCTATGTTTTCCATATACATTGCTTTCTCTATATCACCCTTCTACTTTCTTTTTATGTTGTCCTTATTTTACTCTTCATTTAACAGGACGTACCATATAAAAAAGGAAAGAAAAAATTATAACTTAGGGAAACTTTTTATATATCAGGACGTGCCATATAAAAAAGGAAAGAAAAAATTATAACTTAGGGAAACTTTTAAAATAATGTGTAATAGACATTATTTTACCACACCGTAGAAGTTTTTAAATGGGGAGATCTGAAGAGGTAAAGTAGCACATCTAAATGCCAGACAATAATGTATGAACATCCCCTAGATAACAAAGGTATACAGACCTAGTGAACGATAACAAAATTGAAGTTTATACCTGGGAAAATATTACCCTCTTTTTTTTTTTATTTCAGGGAGTTTTGCAATTGCAAGGTGATTTTTTAAAGTAATGATGGTTCTATGAAGAAACAGAAAGATTTTCCCTCAGCAAGAGAATATTAAGTTAAAAAGACTTTAAGAATCAAGTAGGTGGGAGGGAAACTAAGGAGGGCTGCACCAGAAACCCTATGGGCTTGTCAACCAGAAGCCTCTCGGAGGGCATGTCAGAGACTCTGAGTTATCTTCTACTGATTCCCGAACTCTCTAAGCATGTAGACCTATGCCACAAAATCATGTAGAAAACGCCTTCAGTTTTTTGCCATAATTCATCTTCTATTTCACTTACTCATCAATTCATGATCTTTCTGACACCTGACCTTATGATTTTCCAGTCTCCGTCTTGTCTTGCACTTCAGATTTTATGCTCAGACATACATCTCCAACTTAGGCGTTTGACTTTGTACCTCAACCATAAGGACATTCTCTCTGAGCTTATACTAGTAATTCCAAACCTGGACCATGAACTGGATACTTGGCGTAAGTTCTGCGAGTAGTTCCCCTAATGTGTTTGCTCTGGACTCAGAATTATTAAAAAAAATACAGAGATAAACCCAAGACATAATGGGAATTTTAGTATCATATAGAAGCTGAAAAGTTAATAGTTGTTCCTGATACTGCCTGTTAATTTAATTATTTTCCACAATATTGCATTTACGGCTTCTGCAAACAGGAAGGAATATTTTTCTCAATACATTGGATGTGGCTGCAGAACTTAATAACACTAACCTTTTGTGTAATAGTGTACTAGGAACTTAAGAATAACTTAGCAGTTAGAAAATGAGTGAAAATACATTTTGAGCTTTCAATGATATGGCCATGTGGGAGCATATTTCATTGAAAGGTCAGACTTGTAAACATTTCAAGACCAAATATTCTGTGTCTCAGTATCTAAAACTGTGACCTTTACACTCTGTTTATTCAGCTCAGGCAGAATAGATTCATAAGGTATTAGGCTGTGATATCATCCTGCTAGATTTCTGAGCTTGTCTACTCGTGGCTGCTGTGTGCATGTCTTCTGTTTTAAAGATGCTGGTAACAGACATTTTTCCCCTAGAGTTCATGTGTAAAATTCCCATCCATAATTCATCAAAACAGCCATTTGGAAAATGAATTAACCATACTAACCACACTTCCGAATCTCAGAGCTTCAGGTTTGCTTATTAAAATAACAATTATTTCTTTTGAATAGGTATGAATGCAGTTCTAGTGTATGAATTTATTCCTTTTGGAAATATCTTTCAGTGTTCCTTATTTAAACCTTCCACTTCTTTTCTAATGAAACTCTTTTAAATAAATGTGTTTTTTTTCTTGGCCAAAATTGAGTAGTCTATAAGCAACTGTATTTCCATATATCAAAGGACATATCTATTGAAGAAAAAGAAATACTGTGAATTAAATACAGAAATATTTTGGATAATGTTCTTTAAAAGGTTTATAGAATAATTTACAGAACTGGCTATGTCTTAGACAAAGAAAAGAGGAAACTTTTGGAAGCAACCCATAGAGAGAGAAAGGTAATCATAGTTATAAAGTTAATAAGTTAAAGAAGAAAGCACAAACAGGAGGGATAATATAATAAAATTTAAAAGATATATAAGATATTGATATGACAGAATTTATCTGGGAAGAGAAAATGTAATTTTCCCAATACTACTATTAAAGCAGTTCAAGAAAAACCCAGACAAAACATGGACGATTATGATATACCAAAGAAAACCCTTTTGGGGGCATAGCCTGAATTTCGATATTACTTTGGACCTTAGATAACTCATTTTACTTTTTATCAACACCACATGGTTTGCATAATGAGGTAATTATGTTTCTACCAGATCAACGACTACATTTTTTTATTGAGTAACTTAACAAATTAGAAAATGTGCTGATTTAGATATTCAAAGCAGTGATAATGTCGTAAAGAAGGAGATACATAGAAACGAATAATAATGATAGAACAACATATCAAAACTTTTGAGACATGGCAAAAGCGGTCATAAGAGGAAAGTTCATACCATTACAGGCCTATCTCCAAAAACAAGAACGAGCCCAAATAAACAACCTAATGCTTCATTTTAAAAAACTAGAAAGGAAGAGCAAATGAAGCCTAAAGTCAGTAGAAGTAAAGAAATCATCAAAATTAGAGCAGAAATAAATGAAATTGAAAACAAACAAACAAACAAACAACAACAACAACAAAACAATACAAAAAATAAATGCAACAAAGAGCTGGTTGTTTGAGAAGGTTAATAAAATTGACAAACTCCTGTCTAGACTCACTAAAGAAAAAAGAGAAAGGACACAAGTAAACAAAATCAGGGATGAAAGAAGAGAAATTACAACAGACACTGCAGAAATACAAAGGATCATACAAGAAAACTATAAAAAGGTATATAACACCATATTTAATAACCTAGAAGAAATGGACCAGTATTAGAAAAATACAACCTTCCTAGACTGAATCAAGAAGAACTAGAAAATCTAAATAGACCAATCAGCAGTATGGAAATTGAAACAATCATCAAAACCTACCAAAAAGTAAAAGTCCAGGACCAGATTGTTTCACCAGAGAATTCTAGCAAACATTCAAAGGAAAGGAAAGGAAAGGAGAAAGGAGAGGAGAGCAGAATTGAGGAGAGGAGAGAGGAGAGGAAAGGAGGAAAGGAAAGGAAAGAAAAGAAAAGAAAAAAGAAAAGAAAAAGAAAACACATCTTTTAATTTCTGATATTATGGTTCTTATCTCAGGTTATGTCATAAAGGATATGTTACATATTCAGAGTACACATCTTATGTTAGCCATATAATAATGCATAATAATAATGGATATAATAATGCATCGTTAGAAAATTATATTACCTTATTATTTTATAAAGGTTTATTTTATTGATTCATAGAAACAGCGTTAGAAAGTCTTGGACTTTCTTCTAGACCCTTCTTTACCTAATACATTATGGTGCAGTACACAGACTCTAGTAGAAGCCACCAGTTGGGCTGCTGTTGTTTATTTTCACAAACATCTTTGTCCTTACCCACCTGTGTTCTGCATCATGAAGAATCAAATTGTCATCACCTAGATAGCCAAATCCCTATACAATTTTCCTTCTGTGCAAATGCCCAAGATTTTTCTGTTTTCCAAACTGAAACTTCACTGTATACTCATTTGGTCTCTTTGAAAATGATTATGAGGGCAGTTCTTTATTTTAATTTAATTTTACCCTCACTTGAGCCATACATAGTTGATCTCTTTGTACACTGGTTAGTATGGTTTATGAGAATTGTAATGAGCCAAGTAATTAGGCACTTTTTGTTTTATATCCACATATTAGGAAAAGCTTCATAAATCTAATTTACCATGTAGTAGCCCTGTCACATTTCCCAGTAATTTTTTATTTAAAAAAAGTTGCGTTTAGGAGAGAAAAGCTTGGACTAGTTTAAATATGCATATGAAACTGCATTCTCATTTCGCTGTGATTTTTTTAAAATTATATTTTAACTGCTTCTGCCCTTTATAAAGCCATAACAATTTAGTTATTTGTAATCTATTGTGCATTAAGCATATTTTCTATTCTAGATCCAACTGTATAGTTGAAAACCATATAATTAATATTTAAGAATTCATGAGTTATTTCAGGGATGACGTCTAATATGTACTGTGATTTAAAAACTAAATTATTTTCTTCCAATGGGAAGGTACGTTTCAGATGAAACTCTTTAGCTCCAACTCAGCTTGTGGTTTAATGGGTGAATTCTCAGTAAAGCTCTAGGTAGAAAAGGATACCTAGATGTTCAATATCCAAAAGTTAAGTCTGTAGAGAGCAAAGTTGCATTAATCATGATAATACTAGCTGAAATAACACTCAAACTTTGAAAATTGAATGACATATTTGTAAGTTTTCAAATAATATGTATTAAATAAACTAGTGATCAAAAATGTTATTTACATGAGAAATCAACATAGATTCCTCATTTCAGCTGGCTCCATGTAGTTTTTAGTCAGCCAGAAACAAGAAACAACGATTTCATTTAGAGCCCACTAACTCTCATTGCAACTGCCCAAGGTAATTTAAATCCTTGACTTCAAAATAGGAAATCTTGTGAAGAATGTCCTTGTCTTATCCACTTGTTTTCTTGCTATTTTTGTTAACCATGCCATTTTCCCTGCTTAAATCTTCTTCCTTGTCATTATGTGTTTTTATTTTCATTCGAGCTTACCCTTAAATTCCACTCCTTTTGAAATCACTACCCCAGGGTGCTTATCTTGGCAGTGATTTTCTCTCTTTCCTCACTCTGTTGCCTAATGGAGGCCCTTTTAATATTCTTTCTAGGAGCCAGCATC
>NW_011888857.1:6483011-6485225 GCF_000151845.1 Pteropus vampyrus
TTTCAAGACCAAATATTCTGTGTCTCAGTATCTAAAACTGTGACCTTTACACTCTGTTTATTCAGCTCAGGCAGAATAGATTCATAAGGTATTAGGCTGTGATATCATCCTGCTAGATTTCTGAGCTTGTCTACTCGTGGCTGCTGTGTGCATGTCTTCTGTTTTAAAGATGCTGGTAACAGACATTTTTCCCCTAGAGTTCATGTGTAAAATTGCCCATCCATAATTCATCAAAACAGCCATTTGGAAAATGAATTAACCATACTAACCACACTTCCGAATCTCAGAGCTTCAGGTTTGCTTATTAAAATAACAATTATTTCTTTTGAATAGGTATGAATGCAGTTCTAGTGTATGAATTTATTCCTTTTGGAAATATCTTTCAGTGTTCCTTATTTAAACCTTCCACTTCTTTTCTAAAGAAACTCTTTTAAATAAATGTGTTTTTTTTCTTGGCCAAAATTGAGTAGTCTATAAGCAACTGTATTTCCATATATCAAAGGACATATCTATTGAAGAAAAAGAAATATGTACTGTGAATTAAATACAGAAATATTTTGGATAATGTTCTTTAAAAGGTTTATAGAATAATTTACAGAACTGGCTATGTCTTAGACAAAGAAAAGAGGAAACTTTTGGAAGCAACCCATAGAGAGGGAAAGGTAATCATAGTTATAAAGTTAATAAGTTAAAGAAGAAAGCACAAACAGGAGGGATAATATAATAAAATTTAAAAGATATATAAGATATTGATATGACAGAATTTATCTGGGAAGAGAAAATGTAATTTTCCCAATACTACTATTAAAGCAGTTCAAGAAAAACCCAGACAAAACATGGACGATTATGATATACCAAAGAAAACCCTTTTGGGGGCATAGCCTGAATTTCGATATTACTTTGGACCTTAGATAACTCATTTTACTTTTTATCAACACCACATGGTTTGCATAATGAGGTAATTATGTTTCTACCAGATCAACGACTACATTTTTTTATTGAGTAACTTAACAAATTAGAAAATGTGCTGATTTAGATATTCAAAGCAGTGATAATGTCGTAAAGAAGGAGATACATAGAAACGAATAATAATGATAGAACAACATATCAAAACTTTTGAGACATGGCAAAAGCGGTCATAAGAGGAAAGTTCATACCATTACAGGCCTATCTCCAAAAACAAGAACGAGCCCAAATAAACAACCTAATGCTTCATTTTAAAAAACTAGAAAGGAAGAGCAAATGAAGCCTAAAGTCAGTAGAAGTAAAGAAATCATCAAAATTAGAGCAGAAATAAATGAAATTGAAAACAAACAAACAAACAAACAACAACAACAACAAAACAATACAAAAAATAAATGCAACAAAGAGCTGGTTGTTTGAGAAGGTTAATAAAATTGACAAACTCCTGTCTAGACTCACTAAAGAAAAAAGAGAAAGGACACAAGTAAACAAAATCAGGGATGAAAGAAGAGAAATTACAACAGACACTGCAGAAATACAAAGGATCATACAAGAAAACTATAAAAAGGTATATAACACCATATTTAATAACCTAGAAGAAATGGACCAGTATTAGAAAAATACAACCTTCCTAGACTGAATCAAGAAGAACTAGAAAATCTAAATAGACCAATCAGCAGTATGGAAATTGAAACAATCATCAAAACCTACCAAAAAGTAAAAGTCCAGGACCAGATTGTTTCACCAGAGAATTCTAGCAAACATTCAAAGGAAAGGAAAGGAAAGGAGAAAGGAGAGGAGAGCAGAATTGAGGAGAGGAGAGAGGAGAGGAAAGGAGGAAAGGAAAGGAAAGAAAAGAAAAGAAAAAAGAAAAGAAAAAGAAAACACATCTTTTAATTTCTGATATTATGGTTCTTATCTCAGGTTATGTCATAAAGGATATGTTACATATTCAGAGTACACATCTTATGTTAGCCATATAATAATGCATAATAATAATGGATATAATAATGCATCGTTAGAAAATTATATTACCTTATTATTTTATAAAGGTTTATTTTATTGATTCATAGAAACAGCGTTAGAAAGTCTTGGACTTTCTTCTAGACCCTTCTTTACCTAATACATTATGGTGCAGTACACAGACTCTAGTAGAAGCCACCAGTTGGGCTGCTGTTGTTTATTTTCACAAACATCTTTGTCCTTACCCACCTGTGTTCTGCATCATGAAGAATCAAATTGTCATCACCT
>NW_011888857.1:6486220-6488423 GCF_000151845.1 Pteropus vampyrus
AAGTACTAATTTGGTTCCTAAAAAGAAATCAGCACCGAGAGTCTCACAACTCAACACTTGGATTTCTTGAGCTCTACTAGGTGCAACTAGTAATTCAGTCAACACTATCTGACTTTTCTTTCCTTATGGCTCATGATTCTTCACACCCTTTGGCAATTTCGAGTAAATAAGTACCAGTGTCAGCTGTTTGGAACGCATTTCAGCAGTTTGAATGGCAAACCAAGGTATTCTTTAAGAGAGTATTCTTTGCAGATATTTTATGTATTTAAAGGCTTAAAAGGAGTAGGAAAAACAGGACCTTTCTGAGATACACTGGAATGAACATTAGTATATAAGCAAAAATAGTTTGAAACATAATTTACCTGCTGTGTCAGCTGTCATATAGATGGAAGGTATGAACAAAAAAGGAGAAGCTATTTTTTTCAGTTAAATGAATAATTTGAAAATTCACTACTGCAGATATCTATATTGTATATAACAAAAGTGACATAAAGAAAAAAACATTATCCAAGAAGAAGCTTGTTTCTTAACTAAAAGAAAAAAAAAGCTACAATTTCAGAGAAGTAATATTGAATATTTGCGTTCCTCAAAATACTCTGAATAATAGAATCATAAAGCTTAATTCACATACAAGTAAATGTCTTCCATTTATATATATGTTAAAACTCTCAGAAGTAGTAAAATTTTCTACCTTTGAAAGTATCTTTATATTGTGACGATTGTCCCCACAATTAGGTGAACTTGGAAAACCGGACCTCACAATAATAGAGGATTTTCTAGAAAGCAATTTTAAATAAATGCCACATTACAGAATACTTATGAAAGAACAAAACTCTAGGGTGCAAAATATCAGCAGCTCTGTGCAGTGAGCCAAAGACCTCTTCTTTTGATAATGCTCTTTTCAAAATAAATAAGAATATGGATTTGGGGGATAATGTGATGAACCTTTATTTCTTTAATTAACATTCCCTGAAGATGATCTATAATGGAAAGAGAAAGAGAGGACTGAAAATGGTGTATATAAGAACCTCAAATGTATGGACAGATGTCTCTAGATAGAAAAGGCATCAAGGACTACTATTATGCTTTCTCTGTGCACTGACTGAGTGCAAGGGTTTTTAGGAAAAAATAATTTTACTGTGCTTCTAATCAGAATTCAAAGGAAGTTAGTGCTTCAATTAAAAACCAATTTTTAAAAATAGCCTAACATAAAAATTACAGTTGTAATTAGAGTAATAATTTTTATACACCTTCCCAACAACCAGCTCTGTCATTGGCCTAGACCTTTGAGGGAAGACATGTTATTATAATTTCCAGTCAAGTGCCCATGAATGACTTGGAAAACATGTCCTGAACTGTTAAATTATGGGCTTCTGAAGAGGAGCAACTGTATGCTATTTTTATTTTATCCAAAGAGCTTAGCAGACTAGTTGGTCCAGAGTAGAAGTACAACAAAAATTTATTAGGTGAATCCACATATGTTTTGCAATGGTAGGTAAAAAAGAAGTTGTGAGGCTGAAGATGATTTATCATAAAATTCTCCCAAAAGATTGCTTCTTTCATCTTCGCATCTCTAAAACCTCTTCCAGTTATGGCTCTAGCTGAAAGAGCAAATAGTTGCTGTATTTCTCTCCTTGTGAAATTAATTAATTAGTTAATTGATTAATAAAAAGCAATCAAGCAAACAAACAAAAAATAAGTTTAAGAAATTACATTAAACTGTTTTACTAGATTTCTTTTAATTACTATTATTCTTGAGGATGTAGTTGAAAATTCTGTGCTTTAGTGACTTTTTAAAAACATTAACTCAGAATATTTAAGGGAAAATCACATTTGATAAAGGAATTTGGTATTATAATTACAAACTGGAATTGGCACTACAGGACCTGGATGCATTGAAATTTTCTTCATTAATTTTATCCTGATCTTGCTGTGTCTTTCCCACAGGTTTTAGAAATTTAATAATTCCTGCAAATTACTTCAGCTACAAAAATTGATTTTTTTAAAGGCATGATTTGATTTAATTCTCTGTAATTAGCCCTTAAGTGCTTTTCCGAAATTGTTCTACATAGATTTATATCTCGCTTTAAAGTAATGAGGATCAGTGGATTGTTTCTTTGAGATGCAGATTTAAATCATTTGGTTCTTTTGTTAGCTATAAAGAATTCCATTTTTAGCTATAATTTTCCTTGTGAGATACATA
>NW_011888857.1:6488473-6512675 GCF_000151845.1 Pteropus vampyrus
ATTGTTTCTTTGAGATGCAGATTTAAATCATTTGGTTCTTTTGTTAGCTATAAAGAATTCCATTTTTAGCTATAATTTTCCTTGTGAGATACATAAATATCTTAAAAATTTAACATTGAGTTCATTCAGAAAATTCCTATACTTTCTGTTAAAGGACACTAAAAAGTTTCTGTACGGGAGTATAAAAATATATGGTGTGTGTAGATAATAAGGATTAGTAATAAGCATATTTAAATATAGTTTGAAGTAAACTATATGTATTGACAATAAAAAGAGGAAACATAAAACTGCAGTATATTGTGTTTATGAATAAATAAAATTTCAGTGTAAATCTTTGTATTGATTGTAACAAAATTTTAAACAGATCATTCATTGGTCACAATGATCACAAAAAGAATATCATACCAAAAACAGCTTGTTAGACAGGTTTTTTTTTTTTTGCATTAAGACAAAAGTTTTCAAAACTTTATTTAAATATAAGTTAAAATGGAAAAAGGTTTCTGCACTTCTCGTTTATTTTTAATGGAGCATTACTTAAAAGTTTAAAACATTTGTTAAAAGTTAACATTTCATTAAATATAATTATGTGGTGTTTACCATAATATGATCCAAATTTGGCTGGCTTTATTTATATTGTATATATATTAACTTAATCATATGTCATTGAATTACTATCTCTGGTTACTATTACTACTAGTAGTGTGTCTACCACTGTAACTAATAATCATAATCCTAAGCAACATTTACTTAATGGATTTCTATATTGCTGGTACTATATTAAATAATTTGCATGCATTACATTAGTTAATAAATATTGATTATATGACTTTTGTTATGACATGTGGTTTTCAATGCATATCACCTTGGATTTGATGCTATCAACTTAGCTGATCTGAGTTCTTAGGCATCCGGTTTCTGTCATTTAACACTAAGGTAACGTAGTTGCATTACAGTTGGCAACTACATACAGTTGGCTTGATCAAATAGATTAGCCTTCTCTGAAAAAGGATCATGTTTCTCACTCAGGGATATATAAGCTCTAGTAAATGTGAGAAATTCCAAATAATCTGCTACTTTCCTTTTCTCACTAAAAAGTGTCTGAAATTTCAAGTGTGACAGTTTGAACAAATGATAGAATGTAGGCCTTGAAAGAAAATCTAATATTATACCAATCAATAATCTTAGATAATGCTTATGCTTTGCAAATTAATGAAATTTGCACTTTTGGTGTCAAAAATAGATATGTTAAACGAGAAATTGGAAGAGAGAAAAGAAAGCCCTCAAAGACCTCATTTTTAGATAGAAATATTTCTTTTCTTTTCAGGTTGATGTGGAATGCCAAACATTATGATAAATTTTATTTGCCAAAGAGGGCCAAAATAATATGACCCATTGTGCCACTCCCCCATTAGTGTTGGTGTTTATATTTCCTCCTCTTGAATCTGGGCAGTCTTGAGATTCATTGGTTACCAACAGGATACAGCAGAAGTCAAGGTGTGCGAATTCAGAGCTATCTCAGAAAAAACAGATCAGCTTCTAACTTATTTACTGAAATAGTCATTTTTAAAGCTCCCAGCTCCAATGTACACATTTCAAACACCTTGAGGCTGCCACATCTGAGAATATGAAGAGACTAGAAGGAGACGCCTTGGAAATATATGAGGGGAGAGAAATTGCTAGCCATTTCCACTGGGTTAGCTCCTGCTCCCATGTGACCCTAACCACATGAGACATCCCAAAGTCAAGACCACATAATAGAGCATTTCCTGAATTTCTGACTTATATAAGCTATGAGAGATAATAAAATAATTGTTGTTGCTTTAAGTTACTAAGTTTTGATTAACTTATTATGCAGCAAAGATAATTGAAGCAAACCAGCAGATAGAAGCTGGAAGGACATTGAAAAGACTGAGTGGAGTACTGACAGTCCTGGAGATGTCTGATAATTAAGGTTAAAAAGAAAATTAGAATAATATTACTGGAAGTTGGAAGAAAGGAAATTCTTATTATATAGTGGCAGAAAAATTCTTAAAAGTATTACCTGTAGCAACACAAAAAAAATAAGAAATGTATCTCATAAACTCTATGTCCTACATCAAAGACTGGCAAACTTTTTATGTAAGTGCTCAGATAGCAAATATTTAAGGTTTTGTGAGCTATACTCTCTGCCACACCTACCATTGTAGCATAAAATAAATCACATACAATAAAAAAACAAATATGCATGGCCAAATTTGGCCAACAGTAGGTTGGATTTGGCCTGAAGCCATAGTTTGCTGACCTTTGATCTGGATAAGGAGATTTCTACTCAAAATGTGAAAGTATAATCTGGTACCTATTATATAATGGTAGAGAAGTGAGATAAACTAAAGAATAAAATGCTTTGGAGTGGAACATGAAGAATATATATAAAGCACAAATCAGTCTTTTCAGATAGAAAAAGGTTTTCAAAGTAAGAAAGTGGGTGAGGTATAAAAACCAGTTCAGAGTTGGACATAGTATAGTTAAGAACTCAAAAATATCTAAGGCAATGACACATAAAACTTTTCAGACAGAGGTGGTTTTCTAAAGATCTTAAAGTTATGCCTTATAGATTCTGTCTGTTAAACAATAAGGCTTCTAATATTTCTAAAAGAATCATCTCACAACAAACTCATGGCATAGAGAGAGAATGAGCTCTAATCAAGGAACTGGCACTTTATGCAAATTTGGAATGTAGAAATGATATGGATCGGTTTCTGCTATGCCTTCTTATTTTTCTTTTCTTTGAATGAAAGTATACATTGAGATTTTGGTATGTCTGTCCCACTATTGTGTGTTGTGAGAAGTGGTGAGTATATTTTGCATGTGGAATGCGCATAAATTATTGTGGCCAGAGTATGAACTGTGACAGCTTACATTTTCCAATAATGTCTATCATATGCCCCACATACTCTTCTAAAACCTTGCTACTGAATTGAGAAATGAGATCTACGTCCCTTCTCCTTGAATATGGGTTATCTACGATCAGCTTGTAATCAGTAGAATGCAATAAGTATGACTATGTGTGACTTGTGAGGCTAGGTCAGAAAAGGATAGGTAAATTCTGTCTCATTTCCTGGAATAATTACTCTTGAAGACGTCAGTCTTGATGTCGGCAGCCTGCAGCTGCCATACATACTGTGACGAAGCCTGAACTAACCCACAAGGGGGCACTGCATGAAAAGGGAGTGATGAGTAAGTTACTCAGCTCCTAGCTGCTCCAACCCCTTATCTTCCAGCTCCAACCACTATCTGACTATAACTGCATGAGCAATCTCAAGTCTGAACTGTCTCTTCTAGATCACAGAATCCTAGATAAATAATAAAAGGATTGTTTTACACCCTAATTTTGAGGTGACTTGTTTCACTACGGTAGGGAAATGGAACAAGCCCTTTATTTAAAAATTCTTCTCAGGCACTGTTCTTATACAGCAGCTAGCTGATAGCAAATGAATCAGTTTGCTTATGTTTGCAAAGGCCTCATCATTAGGCTTCTTTTAGATTAAAAAAAAAAAAACTACAAAAAGTAGAACTCTAACATAATTCTGAAATCTAATAACTGAATCAAAGATTAGTGAATATTTATTTAAACATTAGGATCTAAAATTTTCTCACTACGAACTATTCATCCTATAATAGTTTAATATCCCTTTATACGACATTTACAAATGTAATAGGGCTTTTTGAATCACTGATACAAAAGGGCTAAGATGTTGTTAACATGAAGACGATCCCATTTGCCCTGATACACACATAGCATAACCCGTTATGTTTTTGAAAACTAATATATGATGGGAGTTAGGTCAGATAATTAAAACATAATTTTGGTTTTGATTAAGAACATTCTTGGGAGTAGATTCCAGGAAAGAGAGGAAGACTATGGAGAGGATGGTGGAGAATCTATGCCATTTGAATTGGATTTATCCCCTGTGGTTGAGAGGTGAGAACCAGAACTTCATAAAATTATTTTTATTGGAATACTTTGAATTTGGTTCTGAACGCAAAACAAAGTATAAAATTCGAAAGGTGTGATTTGTTTTGCCACACACTTGATGCTATGATATGGCTTTCTTTTGACCTACAAATTTAGGATTAACAAGAAACAACATGTATGACACTGACTTGACTATAATGGCATGGGGAAACAGAAGTATTAGCAGTTGTGTTTCCATAAGACACTTCATGGCCAGTGGCGTTTGAGAGGTGTTAATATTTATAAAAATGAACAAATACATGAAGGATGTATATGACTTGGGGGCTGCTCATCTGATAGTAATGACTCAGACTTTTTTTATGATCTCTAAGAAATACTTAAGAGGATCTTAGCCAATGAAACTGGAGGACCTTTTTGAACAAGTGAAGGAAAAATCAAAGCTTTGAGCAATTGATTTGAAAAAGACTACTATGGAATAAATAGACTGGAGTGGACAGATACATTAATGGAAAAATATATTTTAAAATCTCGTGTATCTTCTTTGCTTTTATAGGTGAAAAAAATAATTTTTACATTTCAGAGAAGTCAAAGGGTCTTCTAAAATTATCTCATTTCTAGGTCTGGAAACAGATTTTAAAATACAAGATTTGGGAAAGCTTGCAAGAAATTACTAGATATTTAGAGAATTTAGTTTATTCAAACAATGAACCAAAATTGCAAAACTGTCATTCATGGCCTAACAGATGGAAGGATATTGGTAAGCCCAGGCATTCAGTTGGGATCCTCAAATATTATATACTAAGACTAAAGGTGAACTGGAAATAAAATCCCACAAGTGCTAGAGCCCAGCTTTGTATTTAATAAGCATAAATGAAAGTGAGGTTATATCTCCAAGTATAACCACCTTCCAGAATAAAAAATTAGTTATCTCTAAAGGAAGAAAATATCACCTAGAATTCCATTTTATCTTTTTTGTCATATAAAATATGTAACTCAATATATTTAATAAGATACACAAAGTGATAAGGTGTGACAATAACCTAGAAGAAAAAAAAATTAGACAATAAAATTAGAGCACAAAGGATCTAGACAATGCAATTATCAGACATCTAAATATATCAGATAATGACTACTATCTAGAATATATAAGGAAATATAAGTCAGAAATAAAAAGATAAACAACCAATTAAAAACCTTAACAAAAGATATGTTATTTCACGAAATAAAATATTTAAGTGATCAAAAAGTACATAAAATTTACTTAAATATAACAATAAAATGTAAATTAAAATCATAATGAAATACTACTTCATATGCTCTGGAACAGCTAAATTTTAAGAGGTAGGTAATAGCTAATATTGGCATGAATGAGAAACAACTGGAATTCTCATAATTTGCTGCTGGGTGTGTAAATTGTAAGAGGACATTGAAAAAATACAGAAAAAATAGACATTACATAACAGGGACAAAATTACAGTTCTACAAAATCCCAAGATCATTCTAAAACTTCATTTGGGGTTTATACTAGTTGTGTGTTGTCTGCGCAATATAATATAATAAATTCTGGCCTTAAAAAAGTACATCAATTTACAGTGAATAGGCTTTTGATATTTTCACTTAATGACAAAACTCAAGAATACCATGTGTTATTTTTTCTAAATAAAGTGACTACCTAAAAGTGTACTAGATTTTTTACTTGTAGCATTTTATTTAATGCTAACAACTGGTCTAGGATAGCTATTAGGTGCAGAAACCAATCTTATAGAAGCTAGACAATATCCCCCAAATTAAACACAAATAGAACTAGTATTTAAATCCAGGATAAACTGTCTTTAAATCTCTGCTACTTATTATCAGTTTTCTTGGGAAGTATTTTTGGGGAAAGTACATATAAACAACAAAAGATTATCTATCTCTGGATTAGAAGCACATTTCAAGAAACTAGTTAAACTAGTAGACTTTAAAAAATAAAATTTAAAACGTAGCTAGCAATAAGTCACTAGCCTCTGTCCCACAAGGACCAGTGTGTGTGTGTGTGTGTGTGTGTGTGTTTTATTGTTATTGCTTGTTTTTAGTGAAAAAAATGTTGGGTTTCTATTTTATCATGGTTATAACTGTACTTTTTAAAAATTGCCAGTACTGTAAAGAGAATCACCCTGGCCAACATATAACTCTGAAAATAATTTTTAAAAGGATCCTCACCCAGGAGGCAGACAGACACTTCTCTAGGGCTGCCTATACTATGAGAATGTTACCTTTTGGATCTCAGATTCCCTCACCACTTTAGTGTTCTCATGTTTTGTCAACACCTCCCTAATGACATTTTAGAGCCATTATTAAAGCTCGATTTTGAAACGATCAAAACAAGGCATAGTAAGTTGCCTAACTAAATTTCTAGACCTCCAAAATTGGAGAATGAACCAATCATTGCCATGGATTTAAATTATAAATTTTTTCATTAAATGATATAAAGAAGTTCTGTAAGATATTGCCTCTTATAAAGCATTCAAAGATTAAAAATGTACATCAAACTATCCTGTAAAATTATATTCTCTTTAATGGGACATTTTCGTACATTCTGAGGTTTAAATTACTGAAGTAAGGGGACTGGTTTATTTGGTCAAATCTCGTTATTAGAGATGAGTTACCAAGTATTTTATAATAAATGTTATGATGAGTATTTGAAAGTTATGAAAGAAGAAATCCCTATCTTCAAGGATCTTAGATGCTCTATGAGGAAATGAGGCTGAACTCTGTGAACCATGGGAGTGATGTTGGGTGCAAAAGGGCTAGATAGCATCTATGATATAAGAACTCAGAAATGGACACTAGGAATGTAGGCTAGAGAGCCCTTATGATTCTCCAGAGATGCAAATTTTGACTTAACTCATGAACTTTTTTTAAAAAGGTCACTCCTGTTGTAGCGAAAAACTTATTAACATAATTTCATAACCTAATCCAAGCTTCAAGTTGGAATATTTTCTGTTACTATGGGTCCTACATTCCAATCCAGCTTCCCTAAATGAACCTCATCCCATCCGAGCATTCCTATGTGCCTTAATGCACACGTTTTCCTCTCCATGGAATGTCCTTCTCTCTATTTCCTTATGTCCTATCAAATACTCATCAAAGTTTAGTTCAAATATTACTTCCTCATTGAGTCTTTCTATTATCCCAACACTTACTGGAAGCGACCTTCTCTTTGCTCAATTATCATACCATCTTTATGTTTTAGTCGATATTTGTATTTCTACATTTCTATGTGTTTTTTTTGTTTGTTTTCATTTCTTTTGTCAACTGTGAGAGCTCTTTGAGGTTAGGCTGTGCAATTCATTTGTAGTACATAAATAACATAGTTCTTAAAACAGTGATGATGATGGTGATGTTGAACAAATAAACAAACAAAATGTGAAAAAAAGTTGTTAAAATTAATTTAGAAACTACGCTTGAGAGTATTAAAGGCATGTACAATGCCAGCTTTCTCTGATGTAGTTGCAAGCTTTGCGATGAGCCAGGAGAGTCCAATCTTTAACAGAACTCCCTGCTGCTCAACTAGCCTTTGTTAAAACACCCAGAAGCCACCCCACAGAGAGATCATTATATGGTTTTTCCATTCTATGTAAAACTCCTTGATTGACTTCAGAAAGAAAAGAGGAAAAGTGCCAGGTGATATTTAAAAAATAAAATAACATAAATTGCACTCTCAGTCTTCACCAGCTGAGGCTGAAATTGGACAATGTTGTATAAAGAACACCAAATGAGGCCTGATTACGCCAGGATGTTCAATAATCATTTAACCTCCAGGCAAAAATAAAGGCATACAACTCAGCCAAAGTCAGCTTCAAACTGCATAGAAAATGTTGTCTAAACTCTTGTATTTCTCCTAGCAATTTTACTCTACTGTGTGAGCAAACTTTCTCATTAAGTTATAAATTAAAAGTAACATCTAGTAGTAAACTCACTGGGCCATCATACTTGGCCATGTCCAGTACTTTATTGCTACTATTCTTGTTCATGGGATTTTCTGTAAACCTCTAAGAAAATTTATAACCCTGAGAAATAAAAAATCCCATTCCTTGATGCTTTAAAGAATTAGCAATAGCATGTGTAAATCAAGAAAATGAGATTCTACTGAATTCCTGCGGGAATTTTTCTTAGCGCATTTGATCGCATTTCTGTGTATTTTAATTTGCCCATTTCTTATTCTCCTTCTATGTCCCTATGTCTTGACTGATATATTTCTTGACTTTATCTCCCTTTCTTTCATTTCCTTTGAGAATGTTCTATAACGAATTTTTAGAGGATGAAAGTATCTTTTTGATAAAACCAAATATGTTTTAAAAAACACTTTTAAATGCAAAAAAGGTGAAATTTTTTTCAAATTATTTTATTTCATAATCATGTTCATTTTATTGACATCTATTTTGCTTGTATAATTAGGCAAAAGTTTCAAGAAGTACTCCTAGCACCACTTCCCAGCCCCACAGTTTAGAGAAAAATTAGGATTGTTCAATCTCCCATTCAAGATTTTCTACAATCTGAGAACTATATAAATTTTATTTTTTGCTTCTATTATGTTCTTTTATTTCTTGAAGTTGCAGTCAAGCTATCTACAACCCGTTACCAGGATATACATTTGCCTTGTTTAAGCCACAGAATGGAATTCCAGAAACTCACCATTGGAAAAATTAATACAGTACCAGATTTCCCACTGCAACTCCCTATGATCTGAGAAAGTACTAACTGGTCATAGAGAGTTGTAGTGGGAAATCTGGTACTGTATTAATTTTTAGATTATCATGCTAAGCAAAATAAGTCAGACAGAAAAAGTTGAGAACCATATGATTGCACTTATATGCAGGATACAAAGCTGAAAGCAACAAGCAAACATAACAAACAAACAGAGATTTATGGACATGGACAACAGTTTAGTGGTAACCAGAAGGAAGGGGAAGAGGTAGATAAGGATAAAGGGGTTCAAATATATGGTGACAGAAGGAAATTTAACCTTAGGTGGTGAATACACGATGCAACATACGTATAATGTATTATTGAATTCTTCACTTGAAACCTATATGATTTTATTTACTAATGTTACCTCAATAAATTTAATTAAAAAAAGAAAATCCTTTCATTAAGTTATCAATTTTTTAAAGAATTTACTTCCTAATCATTTCATTATATCTGAAGGCCCAACAGAAGGCAGCTAAATTATTTTCCAAAGTTTGCCTGCATGTATTTGGTCTTTCTAAGTTTTGTGTTCCATAATTAAAATAAAATATATTTTCCATTATTTCTATCATGTAAAATTACTTTGAGTCCTTCTTCATTACTGATCTTTCTTTTATGAAATCTTTTTTCTATGTTACTTTAAAATTTGGAATTTAGAAGGATGGTCTGTCTGATCAGTAGAGAACTAAAGATAATTATAGACCAGTGATGATCAAATAAGAGAGAATAAAGTACTCCTTCTGGAAGCATATAAAAATTACTGCTACTATTTCATTTTTCAAATTGTATAATATTCATCTTAGCACCCTATCTCTGCCTTAAGATCTCTAAGTAGAACTGAAAATTCGTGACATGAAATTAGTACTTTTATTGATAGAAATATGTTTATACTTAGAAGTTCAGAATCATTGACTTATTACATAGTATTCTTCTATCAAACCTCACTCCCATAACAAAACAAAATTAAAGTTTATTCAAATCTATTTTAGTTCAACCAAGTCTCTTATGAGTTTTATAATTGATTATATGACCTGAAAAACAGGACCTTAAGTTAATTATCTTTAAAAATTAAAAGAGAGTCCTTGAGAAGAGTGGTAGCTAAGAACAAGCTCACATATTCTTCTCAGAAAGTTACAGAAATGACCAAAGCCAGTAAATTTTAAATTGGGAGGTTATAGTTTCCTGTGGAATTAATTATAAACTTGTTAGCTTAAAATAACAGGCATTTATGCTCTCACTGTTTAGGAGGCCAGAAGTCCAAAATCAAGGTGTCAGTAGTTATGCTTTCACCGAAGATGCTAGGGAAGAATCCTTCCTTGCCTCTTCCAGCTTCTGATGACTCAAGGTGTTCGTTGCCTTATGCACCAACCTGTGCTTCAGTCTTCATATGGATTTTCACATGGCATTCTTCCCTGTTTCTCTGTGTGTCCTTTTCTGTCTCATAAGAATAAGCTCATTGGATTTAGGGCCCATGCCAATCTATGGATTCTTACTTTAATTATATCTATAAAAACTCTATTTCCAAATAAGGTCACATTCTTAAGTTCTAGGTGGATATTAATTTGGAAAGAGACACTGTTTAACTCTCTACAGACATAGTACCAATTACCTTCTATTGGCTTTAAGAAATGCCTAATAGATACGGTCCAAATGGAGAATACCAGAAGTTGATTCACATATTTCCTTTTATATAGAATGATTGGAAGTAAGTGGGGAAACATTTTGAAAATGCTACTATTCTATTTGGGGGAAACAAAGGCTAGAGACATTGGTATCCCATGTAATTGATATTGTCCACTATGAGCACATTTCTCTGCCTCAAATAAACAACCACTAAAGGCTTCAACTTCCTAAGTAAGAAAAATTACATAATCATTCAATATCGTTTTAAATCTCATTTTACAATATTATTCTAATATAAAAGGAGTCACCTAATTGGGACTAGTAAGTATTGGAAGGGTAGGGATGCTTGTAGGTGAGCTGAAAACTCATCTATTTATCTTATCACAAAACGTGATAAAAAACTTTCAAGAAATTACACTTGGTCTGACAAATATAAATACGTCTATGTGGGAGAGGTGTCTTTAAAACTGATTGTTCTCTTATTGATCTGATTTATTATGAATCTGTCGAGCAGTTTAAATTGAGTAAACCGTAGGCCCAATTAGTTCAGTTCTCTCCTTGAATTCAACAGAGCTGGGTGGACCTCAGGTTACTGTTTAAAAAACAATTAAACAAAGAAAACAAGAGAAATATGAAAGAAACACTTCAGAAGTCAAGTTTTCTGACTGTAAATGCTAAGAATCCTAACCATCTTTCTCATATCCCATCAGACAGCTACTACCAAAAGAAAGAAAAAGAAAAAAAAAATCATAGGTATTTCTATATCAATCATTATCTTAATTTAAATTTTTATGGGAGAATTTTGCACACATAAATAGGAAATGGTAAAATACCCATAATTTTTCACACCAATAGAAGTTGGGTAGATGTGCCACCTACAATAATATGAAAACATGAAGAGAAAACATATAGTTAAGGTATGGCACAAATGCCACTGAAGCCATACACAGCAGTGAGTTCCAGCATAAATTTAAGACAGTTTTAAACAAACTTTCCCTGTTTAGTAAGCGGCTCGTTAACGGTAAGTGGATCATTTAAAAAAAAAAATTGTCCTGAAAAAACTATTTAGAAAATGATATTCCATTTAACGAAATGTGCTAGATGTCTTCTTTTGCTTGAATTTCCCTGAGGTGACAATGCCTGATGTTAATCGCTCTGTGAAATTCAGGTTGTACCTGCAACACCAGATGGAAAGTCATTCAAGTGTTCACCCTCATTCCACCTCACCCACTTGATAGTCTCACTTCACAGTCAATTATTTTGAGAAATATTTCTGTTCTGAGTTTTTTGTTCTCACTAGGATTAATCTGAACATGGCCTTGTTTTTCCTTTTATCTACTGAGCCAAATCATGGGAAATGAAGCATCCTTCACTGGCGTATTGTAAGATTTTTGATCTCTATATTTAAAGACATTATCTAGGGTTGAAAAACACCACGTTTGGAAACTCAAAGACAGATTTAAATTTTTCTTTCCGCTATCTGTGTGTGTATACTCTGTAATGTTTCATAGAAATTATATTCTGGGAGTTAGAAGTAAGAACTATCAGCTTTCTTATATATGTAGAAGATCATGAATCTTTCATGCCCCTTTACAGTATGTTGCTTTCCATTTCAACAGCAGCTTTATGAGGTAGGTAATAACATTCTAATTTTTCAAATAAAAAAAATAGGTGTCTGTGATATGAAGTAACTTGTTCAAGGTCCCAAAGCTTGCAAACAGCAAACTTGGGTTTTAAGTCTAGTCTTTCTGCCTCTATAATCTATTTTATTTTTAATTACACCGTATTTTTTTTTTTTTGTCTCAAATGCAACAAGAATGAAAACTGAATACCAGCTCTTCTTTCAAACTCTTGCTCATGGCAGATTGTGCTGAGAAAAGCTTTTATAAATGCTAATCTTAACCATCGGAAGAGGTAGATGCTACCTGCCAGGCAGAATGTGAATGATTTGAGTCAGTCGTCATGGTTTTTGTTTTGTTTTGGTTTGGTCTTCTGCTTTTGTATTTTTTTTATTTTGTTATTGTTGACTATAAAGTTCTAAAATTAGAACACATAACCCCTAATAATCATGATTCTACATGGATGGATTTGATGACAGTGTTGTTACTTGATTTTCTTTCCGCCTCTTACTTTTTCTTATGCTGGAAGCAGTGGCTTATCTGATTTGTGAATCTTCAAGAAAAACCTTTTCCTCTTTTCTCTTCTTGCTGAGATCTGCCTATCTGCAGGTAACATGCATTTTAGTCAGCTCTCTGCTATGTGGTAGAAGAAACCTGTACCAGTTGAGCTGTAGACTGGTTAGTACTGATTCAGCAGGAACATGGCTACTATTATTGGTACAAAAGTTATACCTTATCTGTATGACTCCTGTGTCTATTTTTTTTTTTAATTGGCTGAGGAAATTATTGATTGAATTCTTTCATGATCTGATCTATGCCAACTCATTTCTTATCTTTCTTGACTTGGTCACTGACCCTGCCATACTTATTTCCTGTTTTTCCTGGAAGAAGCTAATCTTCTTCAGAATTTAACACTTGATACTCCTCTGTCTTCTTCCTGTGCATGATTATATAATTTCATTTAGGTCCCTCCTCAAATGTTACTGCTACATATACCCATAAATATGCTGCATCTAAAAATTTTTATATAAAAAGAGAAAACCTTCAGTAATTATTGCTATACTTCATTGTCTTTCATGTTTGACACAATTGGAATTACATTATATGTTTATTTCTTTACCTGTTCATTTGTCTTTCCCACTAGAATATAAGCTTAGTGAGGGTAAACTTAGGCTTCCTTCTTTCATGCCAGATCCTCTAATTTTTTTTTTTTTTTTTTTGGCAAGGCAACCCTTGGTTGACCTCACAGATTGCAAGGACTTTGTCAGCTTACAACTACTTTTTTTTTTTTTTTTTTTTTACGCCTACAGCACCTGATCTTCGTAGGTGGTCTTCAATCCAAGTATTAACCAGGCCTGAACCTGCTTAGCTTCTGAGATCAGATGAGATTGGGCTTATTCAGGGTGGCATGGTCGTAGACTCGTATGGTTTTATATTGTATATATATTTGGCACACTATAACAATTAGTTGAATAAGTGAATATATGAGACTTATCCAAAGTTGGAATCTGCCAAATAAAAATGCTCAATACGCTGCAAATTAATATGTTTGGGGGAAGTAATGGGACCTTGGAGTCAGGCAAACTAGGATTGAGGCATTAAATGCAAACCTCTATTTATTCGCAACACTCTGCAGTGTCTTTCTCTACTTTTTTTATTTCCCTGAATAGATGATAACTTCTAAACACTTAGTAGACTAGCACCATTCATACTTGATTTAGGTTGTACTTTGGAATATATACTAGCAAGGGGTGAGGAATGGAGGAGAGGAGAATAGGACCCAGACTCCAATGATGTTACCAGCTTTAGGAAGCCAGAGCATTTTAGCATAAGAAGAGGTCTTACAGATCAATAGATAAGGAGATAGATATATGTATTCTAGTTGCAGCTATTCTTCTAATTGTGTGACTTTATGGTAAGTTCACATTAATAAATTTAAGTTTTCTTATCTTCAAAATGGAGGAACTGGGTATATTATTCTATCCATCTTGCATACATTCTGAGGGTATAACCTATAATTTCTGAATGTCTAATGCAAGTACAAAATTTTATAACATATTCTACTTTATTGTTCCTTTATTGTAATTTGATATGTGACTAATGGTCAATGTCAGACTTTGTCGCCATTAAAGACTTGTTAGAGTGATTGTTTCTCCTTCTCTTTAAATTAAATACTGAATTACTTTAAGATACTATTAGATTAACATGGTAATACGTGAAAACGTAAGCAGAAAGGAGACCTTCTATGTGCTAAATAACATGCTATAAACTTTATATACATTATCTCCTTTACTATTCGCAAGTATCAAACGATACAAGAAATGTCGGTGAGAAAACTTAGAACCAGAGTGGTTAAATATCTTTCCTGCATTCTAAAAAGATATTTTTTTTTCAGAAATCACAAAAAGATATTTTTTAATCAAAATCACAAAAAGATATTTACTAAATAATAATCAAAATCACAAAAATAGTAAATAAATAACACCATCTATTATTTATTGAATACTTAATATGTGCCATGATGCTTACTTATGCCTGAAAGTATGTTTATGTTTATAAACATACTTTCAGTATTAAAATAGCATAAGTAAGCATCAATATTCCTCTACTTGTTAGAATCGCTTTTTGGCTGTCGATTATGGAAAATCCATGTATATGGACAAGCCATATATATGGACATTAATTAGCTGAAATAAATAAGGATTATAATTTGGAGGGCTGGTTCAGTGGCTCCACAACGCCATCATGAATGGCAGTATTTTCTACCTTTCTACTCTTCAATGTTTTATCTTCATTTTTACCCCTTCATTGTCTCCAGGTGGCTGCCCTTTTCAGGTTTCCTGTAGGTGAAACAGGCAAAAAGAAGAGTGAAGGCCAAAAGACAAGACTTTGTATTTTCAATATTTCTCAGTATTTATAATTAATTAGAAATTGATCACATGTCAAACTTTAGAAAATCAGTGGCCTTGAGGACTGAAATAAGTTGATTACAGTGCAGAGTTCAGGTATATAGATGACAGCATTTATAGCTCTAAAAAAAAATTATTAAAATGTAAGGTATTTTAGTTTCCATACTTTTCTTATAAATTTTTAATTTTGATTGTATTGTGTGAATGGGGGTGATTTCTTTCTTGTTCAAATAACCCACAATTATTTATTTGTTGAATAATACATGCATCAGTGATCTTTGCTTTTTCTCATGAGAGAAAGGCAAAATGTGAGACACCTTGTTACTTAATATGATCATATCATTATTTCTCTAATTTTTTTCTAATAGTGACTATTTGGGGTATGCATGCATGTATGTATGTATTTCATAGTCACAAATATACTGCAATAAATATTTGTATGAATATATATTTGCACATATATCTGGTTATTTTCTTGGAAAAATTACTGAGTAAAGGACATAAACATCTGACAGTTCTTCAACTGCCAACTTGATTGTGTTAGAATTGTAGCAATTTACATATCTTTTGACAGAAATATGCTTCTGTTTGTTTATCTTATAATTTTATGTTACAATTTATTTAGTCTGTTAACTTCGTAGATGAAAAATGATATTTCAATATGATTTTCTAATTACTGATGAGGTGAAATTGTGTATTTATGCGTGTGTGTCACTTTGGTCTGTTCCCTGGATAATTGTCTGTCTATGTCCATTTAGAAACAATCGCCATATCAAACAGGTAAATGACTAAGTATATGTGATTATGTCTAAGAGCTCGTCTATTTATTGAAATATTACTTCACTTCCTTTGTGCCTCAAGAATTGTGATAACTTTTGAAAGACAATTTACATTTAGATTTTTATAAATATTTTCAGACCCATGTCTACATGGACAAAAATTCTTCCTGACAATCATTTTCATCCTAATGATACCTTATTCATTGGTATTCTTTGGAATATGAGATCAAAGTCTACATATTTTTTTATACTTCTTACAACATAGTCTTGACTGCATTTTCTTAGTTTTGTGGGAGTACTTAGGGAATAATGTATCCTTCTTATAATCTTTATATCAGTGATCTTCATAAATTTACATGCTTAAAAATAAAAAATAAAAGCAATAATTTCAAAAAATGATCTCATTCTGAATAGTTAAGACTAGTTCTGTTAATATCTGAAAATAATCTAAGGTGGTTAAGGGTTACGTTCTTGGAAAATTTGGCTATCTTTCCTATCATGTGATTTTATATTTTGGGGTTTTTTAAGTCAGGATTGTGGCTACTCTAGTCTTGTTCTTCTCAATCCAGCCCTGAGACCAAGGTTCCATTTTATCACCCTCTGCCAGGGGCCCTTCTTATCACACTTGCTAGTGAACTGGTTTTCTAGAACCAGTAATGTTTTCCAGTCCTGCCAATACCATGTTCCTTGTATCTACCCCTGGATTGTATTCCTGTCCCTTATCCTCAGATCACTCTCTTCCTGCTTATTCAACTGCTGACAATCACCTGTGATTCCATTCTTTATGTTCCCCTTTCAAAATTAAACTGGATTAAATCTCTCTAATGTCTAGTCCTCTCTGTTCTGATATCAAGAGCCCCTTTCTCAGGTGGTGTGCTCCTCTAGGGATCCCTGCACCCTAGAGTGAGGTTCTAATATAAATTGTAGCCCTCAAATTCAGCCACATTCTGCTTTAGATATGCAGCGTTTTTAAGTAGTAAAATGCTGCATAACTCTGCCAAAGTTGTCTTTATCAAAGATATATTTATTCCAGTTTTAAGCAACTTTTGTTATATGTGTTATATTTTTAAAGTCATCTCTTGTTGACAAATCCAATATTATGAAAAACTGTTCATCCTTTATTAATTGAGAAAAAAAATTTTTTGATGCCAGAATTGCATGGTCATTGAAATGAAATGCATGCTAGCCCTGCAGAGCCAACAGCTCCTTGAGTATTGATAATTATGTATCCATAGAACACAGGTTGATGCAAAGTCATTTAGAATATTTTTACCTGTTTTGTGGTTTCTAAGCTTTATTTATAATGTTAGTAACAAATAACCTAAAAATTCATGCTTCATTTAGAGGGAATTTAATTATATACATGGCTTGAAAGACCTGAACATGATCCACTTGTCTATTAAGGCACAAGAGTCAATTAATTCTACTTATAGCAACCAAAGAGAATTTCCAGAAAATAACTAGGTTAAAGAGGACTTTTCACAATTTATTTTATATTCTATATAAATAGTATACCTTTGTTTTATTTTTCAGATTTTTTAAAAAATTCATACAACAAACAGAAATTCTATTAACAACTCTGCTGCCCATAGATAACCACTAAATTTGATGTAAATTGAGGAGAATTTGAAGTAGCTTATGACATTTCAATTTGAGGACTAACATACATCAATAATAACAGAAATATGTTAAAATATATGAAGACCGATATGGAGGAGAGAGAAAAGAAAGTTAAAGAAACTCTTCCTTGTAGAGCAAATCTTGAAGTGATTTTTCTCTTGTAAATAATGAAGCTAGGCTTCCAAAATAAATTTAAAAATATATATATTGTAAAATGTACCATGCTCAGAACTGTTTTATTTTTTCAAGTAAATCAATCTCTTTTTAATTTTACATCTTTTAAGGTTTTTTTTTTTTTTTTTTTTTTTTTTTGCTATTTGAAGCAAAGAATTCACATGGTCATTTTTCACAGATTCCTAAAAATCTCTTTAATTAAATGAATTATACATTCATTTTCATTACTTAAAATGTAATAATTTTACAGATCAATAATTGTAAATATTAGACATCAACTGTGAATAAAAACAATTAGTATTTTTTTATTGTTTAAAAACATTTCCTTTTAGGTTATGTAGCAACAGCCATTTTTTACCTAGGATGTTTTAAATAATTGCAGAGAATTATACATGTATCCCCTTTTATTTGCAGAGAATTAGCAGCATAACTATGCTAAAGGAAATTTTATAATTTTTCTTTTAGGAAAAAATAAAACAAAAAGAAGAAATGAGAAAACAGAAAAAAATTTATGTAGAATAAGGTAAAAAATATATGCTGACTGAATTAATAATGTCTTGTGTAATTGAAAGTAGAAATAGAATCAAAATACATAACAATTAATTTGGAAATGGCACAATAATTTACTTGGACCAATCCATTCACTGAGAATAACTATCCACGCTGAAAAAAATTGAGACAAAAATTATGTTTGAATGTTTGAGAGCACAGAGGAACAACAAAGACTTAATGGGTTATAATTCCCAGAGAGAAAAGAAACTAAGCAAAATGAGCTAGATTTTTAAAAATACTTTTCCTAGTGAAGTATCTTTCAATTTAGGCAAGGGAAAATGGTTCCTGAGCCAAGAAGCTAAGCAGAAATCTGAGGCTGAATATCTGATAATTCAAATGATATTTTCATCAAAGTATGATACTGGTAGAATAAAAATTAGAGTTGAGCTCCTATCATATTGAAGAAGCTATGGTAAACACTCAGAATTTTCTACTAGAATCCAAAAGATTACATCCAAGAAGTAAAAGCTAAACTGGAGATAAATCAGCTGTTACTGAAAATAAATATGAAGCACCTAATTTCTAAGAAGATTAAGATAATCTGATCTTAACCTAGCTGCCTGCCAGAAGAAAATTAAATCCTATCCATAAGATATCTACAGAGATACCAATCAGCCATGTAATTGTTATATACAATTCAGTCAAAAAACTCAACAGGACCTTTTCCAGGTAAGATGCAGTAATTTGTGGCAGAGTGATGCTCCTGTTGCAACAACTAGTAAAGCCAGATAAATTACAAAATCATATTTTTAAGGGCATCACAGGACTTTCGAAATAAGGCTTAGCTGAGTTAAAATTCACAGAAAACTGTTTTGAGATGAATTGAGGATGGCCAGCTGTTTTGCTTTCCTTTTGATATTTGCTGCTTCTGCACGTGACCTGAGGATCGAGCTTGTTCTAGAATGATACCTTCCACAAACAAAAAGATAATCTAGCAATGCATTTTGCAAAGTGACATGTGACTCTTTTAGTGCCTTCAAACTCAAGTTAATTCTGACTCTGGAGTTGCATACAAAGCAGGAAAAGTAAGGCAAAGGCTTAAAAATAAGTAAGTTCACTATCTTGAAGCCTCTACATGCTTAAGAGAAAAATATACATACATATGGGGAAAAGTCCTTCATCAGTCACAACTACAGTCTCCCTTAGAGATATTTATAAAATTTGAAATTATGTGGGTTGAGGAAGCTGGGAAGCTAACTTGGGAACCCAAAAATGGCTGAAACATATTACTACAGAACTGAGAGATAAAACACTCTAGGGCTGAAAGAACCATGCAGAGAAAATAAGGATATATTTGATGTAAATTAAATCTTTCAAAAAATTAATAGATATCAAAAGAGATAATAAAATATGATAATAACAAGAGAAAAATAAAAGCAGATCTACAAATGAACTAGATATTGAAATTCAGAGGTAAATACTTAAAATGTAAAGAGAAAATTGAATAAATATAATAGTAAGAAGACATGTCAAACACAGTCAAATATGTTAACATACATGCATTCAAATTTTATAGGAATAATAGTGAAGAAAAAGCAATATTTCAAAATATAAAGGCTGAACAGTTTTGTAAAACTGATGAAATACATAAATAGAGTCAAAAAGCTTAGCTAACTCAAAGCAGCATAAACATACACACATACACACACACCCCACTTCTATACATAATAGTGAAACTTCTGAAAACCAACACATAGTGAAAATCTTCAAAGTATACAGGGGAGAAAAAAATTGCCAAAGTAAGAAATATATGCTGATGCTGACTTCTCAGTAAAAACAGTGGAAACTGGGAGGCAATGTTATGACATTTTAATGTGGTAAACACAAATAACAGCCAATCTAGTAATCTATACTCAGAAAAAATTTTCAAAACTAAAGATGAGATATAGCTGTTTTCAAACAAACAAAAACAAAATTTGAAACAAGTAGGCCTATAAATAAAAAAAGAAATGTACTCAAATAACAGTTAAGAAATGCCAATGGAAGCATGGATATGTAGGGAAAAAATGAAGAAAACTGAAAAGGTAAATAAATGGGCAAATATAAATAAATATTCATTGGACACAAACAGTATTTATAGTTTTGATGAGTTTAATCTAATGTAAAACTAAAACTTATGGCAACAAAAGATGCACAAGGTGGATATAACAATAATTTTATGTCTCTAGTAATATTGAGAAAGATGTAAATATTTTTTAGAGTGTAATAAGATAATGGTTGATGTTATAACCTCTGAGTAATCACTTAAACATAATGTATGTGTTAATTTAATGGAAAATTTAAAATATATATCATATATCTATAAGATATAATATATATTAATATATTAGAATATATAATATAAATATATAAAATTAAATATATATTGGGTTAATTCAAAAGAAAAGAGATAAAAGGGTAACATAGGCCAAATTATACTGAAGGTAATTAATAGCAAAGGGTAAGAGAAAACACAACTCCATAAAATGTAAATGTATATTATACTTCAAGTAAATTACTCAAATTGGGGAATGTATAAAAATACAAATTCTTCATACATGTTGCTTACAAGGGATACACTTTAAATACAAGGATGAGAACTTATTTTTTAAAAAATTTCATATAGAAGACAATCAAAAGTAATTTGGCAAAACTATATTAATATCATGCAGATTTTAACACAAAAAGAATCAATAGAGACGAAAAGAGAAATTTTGCAATTATTAGAGGCTTGAATCTAAGAGGAAGATATTATAATTCTAAATCTGCATCCCCTAAATAACATAGCTTCCACATATATAAGGCAAGAATTAACTAACGAAAAAGCAGACTAGACAGACTCATAATCATAGTGACAGATATTAACAAACATAACTAATAAACTAATAGAAAGGACAAAAATGCTATGATGATGTAAAGCTTGAACAATATAGTTAACAAATTTGATCTCTAATTGTTATGTATACAACAATCGATATATACAGCAAATAACAAATACCAAGTTTATTTATATACGGCAAATAAAAAATTTCAAGTTTATTTGAATATATACCAAATTAACAAGATACTTTCCTTAAAGAAAAGCTTGATAAATTTAAGCTGTTAGAAATATTCATTGTATGCTCCCTAACTACAATGGATCTAAGCTAAATAAAAACATTAAAAATAATAAATAGAAAAAGACCAACTAAGTGTAAATTAAGCAATGTATTTCTAAATAAAATGTGAGTCAAAGAAATTAGCAAATATCTTACATGCATGGTAATGAAGACACTACAGATAAAATGTGTGGGAGGAAGCTAATGTATAGCTTTAGAACTATATGATATAGAAGAAAAAAAGTAAAAATAAATGATTAAAACTTTCACTTTAGAAGCCAGAAAAAAATCAGCACATAAAAATAAAATAAACTAGATGGAACAATATAATATAAAAATCAATAAAATATTAAAGAAACTTACAACAGAAAAAAACCAACAAGCAAATAATGGGTTCTTTGAAAAAATATTAAAAAATTAATAAACCCTCAAAAGAGTTATTAACTAATAAAAATATCAATATCAAAAAAGGAAAATTATAGAATTATTTAAAGTTAATAGATGGATATTATGAACATTTTAATTTCATTAATTTGGCAATTTGAATAAAGTATACAGATTTCTTGATAAGTACAACTTTAACAAATATGACATCAGAAAAAATAGGAAGTCCAAATACTCCGATGTCAGTTAAGGAAATTAAATCATTATTTAAAATTTTCTCACAAGTCTACGGCCATACCACCCTTAGCATGCCCTATCTTATCTGATGTTGGAAGCTAAACAGGGTAGGGCCCAGTTAGTACTTGGATGGGAGACCACTTAGGGAGACCAGGTGCTGAAGGAATAAAGTAAATTAATTAATTAAAATTAAAATTAAATTAAAAAAATAAAAATAAAATTTTCCCACAGAAACAGACCAGATTATTCTACCAGTGATTTCTTCCAAATATTTTAAGACAAAATAATATAACTCCTTCACAAACTGTTACAAAAAATACAAAAGAGGAAAAAATATAGAACAAGTAAAAAAAACTTAGAACAACTTTTTCTCTTGAATGTAGATGCAAAATTCCTTAATAAAATTAAATATAATGATAAAAAAGAATGTTAACAAATAAGATATTTTTAAGGCATGCAAAGACTGTTTATCATTAAAAAAATAAACAATTTAATTTACCACAATAAAAGAAAGTCATATGATTATTTCAATAAATATAGACAAAGCATGTAAAAAAATTAAAAATTCTTACAATGAACATTTGGCAAAATTGAAATTAAGGGAAACATCTTTCTTTTACATACACACACATACACACAAACACACACAAAACTAAAACAAAACTCAAAGGATTCAATGGGAAAATAATGAATATATTCTTTAAGATTAGAAATGATGGAGCATACAGATGACATATTATAAAGTTGAACACCTGAAATGTAACAGTTGTTAATGAATGTTACCCCAATAAATTTAATAAATTAAAAAAAAAGATTGGAAGCAAAACATGAATACTCTCTAGCATCGGTCTTGTTCAGCTATTGTCATAAAGCAGGGAGAAAAAATTTAAAAATCAGAATTAGAATAGAAATAATAAAAAATAATTACAGAAAAAGTTATAAACAATGAAGATTTTTCAGAAAAGAAATATTAAAAATAATTAGTGAATTTAGCAAGGTTCTTTGATGCAAATTCTTTTTGTAATATCAATTTTACTTTTATGTGAGCAAAAAGAATAAGATCAATAAAAATTTAAGACGTCATATACAGTAGCATAAACTTCAACAATTACCTGAAAACAAATCTAACAAAAATAAATAAATAATACATACTAAAATGTAAAAAAAAAGAAAAATTAAAGAAGGACTTAATGACGAGATACACCATTATGAATTGGAAAAGACTAAATTTTATAATGATGGCAATATTCCATAAACTTGTCTATAGATTGTAAGCAATCTCAAAATTCTAATATTCGTTTGTTTGCTCTTGAGGTAATTAACAAGCTGACTTTAGATATTTACATGTGAGTGCAAAGGACAATGCTTAGAAATTTTGAAGCTTGTAAATTTAAACGCAAATGAAAGCAGCTTACAGCAGTTGGTGAGAATGTCATTTTCTGGGTAAGCTTTGAATGATTAAAATTCTATTGTCTTAGATTCTGGTGCCAGCAGAGCAATCTAGGAAGGAACCATGTGATTCACTGAGTAAATCAGCATAGATTGATTCAGATACAGTGTTAGACTCATTCTTTTTGGTACAGTCAGTATAGTCTTGTGATCACAAAGACCCTTAAGTTTCTAAACTAAAAGAAGGAAGCTCTTGAACTGTAGCAGTTTACCTCTGTAGCAGTTGACCCAGCCCTCTCATCCTTCCAGTGGAATTTGTCATTCCCTTTTAGTTTTCCTCATCTCTGTTGCCACAGTAACTATTCAGAGTCCCTACTGTTTAGTTCACCACTGAAAGGCAAAAATTTTACATATTCTGACACAAATTGGCAAGATGTGTAGCTGATGAAGGTACTACCTCAATAGGAGGCCTGATATACTAGTAGCAAACGTGTGGTAGTGTAATTAAAAAACACCAGTAGGTAACTAAACGTTCCATGTGTAAGGAAATGCCTTTGGGAGATGTGCCACAGTACTTCTAGTGTTTGGAATGCACTGCAGCTCAGTAGCAGCATTCAATTCAATGAGTATTGTGTGCGTGCAGACAGCCATAACACTGTGGGCAAATTATATACAAACGAATTGACATGATCTCTCACCTCAAGGAAATTTTACTCTAATGGTGCAGGTAAGATATATTCAATCACAGTTAAACCAAGTCTTAGTGTAAGGGCACAGAGATAGGACAATCAATTCTCAGTGAACAATTCTAAAAAAGCTTCAAATATGAGATAAAATTTTAGGTAGCCCCTCCTTCATCTTTCACAGTAAACTTATGGGGAGGACCCTAGAGACAGGACACTGCAAGAGAACCTCTGTATCACTGGAGTTCTGAGTTTCCATTAGATGTTTCATAACAAAACAATCTTAATATTTCCCACATGCAACATGCTGAACTATTTGAAATGGATTTTCTATAGATCATAAATGGAATTAATACATAAAATCCTTAGAACTCTGAAAAATATAGTTTTCATGTGGAACCATTTTTTTTCTCGATTCCTTCCTAGAAATTCTCTTATGCTCAAGACCGATGAAGACTGAAATTTAGGAG
>NW_011888857.1:6512725-6517250 GCF_000151845.1 Pteropus vampyrus
GTACTTCTAGTGTTTGGAATGCACTGCAGCTCAGTAGCAGCATTCAATTCAATGAGTATTGTGTGCGTGCAGACAGCCATAACACTGTGGGCAAATTATATACAAACGAATTGACATGATCTCTCACCTCAAGGAAATTTTACTCTAATGGTGCAGGTAAGATATATTCAATCACAGTTAAACCAAGTCTTAGTGTAAGGGCACAGAGATAGGACAATCAATTCTCAGTGAACAATTCTAAAAAAGCTTCAAATATGAGATAAAATTTTAGGTGGCCCCTCCTTCATCTTTCACAGTAAACTTATGGGGAGGACCCTAGAGACAGGACACTGCAAGAGAACCTCTGTATCACTGGAGTTCTGAGTTTCCATTAGACGTTTCATAACAAAACAATCTTAATATTTCCCACATGCAACATGCTGAACTATTTGAAATGGATTTTCTATAGATCATAAATGGAATTAATACATAAAATCCTTAGAACTCTGAAAAATATAGTTTTCATGTGGAACCATTTTTTTTCTCGATTCCTTCCTAGAAATTCTCTTATGCTCAAGACCGATGAAGACTGAAATTTAGGAGCCCCAAGAAACATTTTGTTTCTCAAAATTATCAAAACATAATGGCTAAACTTCAAATCTCTAAAAGCCTAAGTTACAGTTTTGCTTTTTCTTTTAATAAAAAATTGGATTGAACAGAGTAAAGTTATGCCTCAGGGATAAGAAATGTTTAGCTTCATAAATGCCTACAAAATAGCCATAAAATGTTTTTTTTCTTATCCTGGATAGCCCAATAACTTGGAATATTTATGTTGTTCTACTGTTTTAGGGATATAAGACTTTGAAGTCAAGCCTTTTCTCCTAAGTCTAGGATTTGCCATACAGCAACACAATCTGGATTTATTCCTTACTATTTTGTATTTATTTTCTATGCTATATAACAAATTACCCCAAATTTAGCAGCCTAAAACAACATACATTCATTATCTCATGGTTTCTGTGAGTCAGGAGTCTGGGCATGGATTAGCCGAGTTTTCTTCTCACAGTCTGATAAAGCTGAAATCAAAGTGCTCACCAGGCTGTTTATTTTTGAGTTTAGAGTGTTCTTCCAAGCCCGTGTGGTATTAGTAGAATTCAGGTTCTTGTAGTTGTAGCACTGAGGTCTCCATTTTCTTACTGGCTGTACCCTAGGGGCCACTTTCAGCTTCTCCAAACTCCCACAGTTCTTTGTGTGTGGCCCTCTCACGGGTCCTCTCAGAACATGGTAGCTTCCTTCTTCAAAGTCAGCAAAAAGATCTCAGTTTTTTGCTGTTGTTGTTATTGTTGGTTCAATTAATTTTATTCATTTTCAGGAATCGTAGTGATATTTCCTTGGAATTTCAAGTAATATTTCCCTGGTGACTAACTATACTGAATATCTTTTCATATCAGATGTTTTCATATTCCCATGTTTTCATCTATTAAGATAACTATTTTGCTTTCATTTTTTCACAATAATTTATTTTGAAAATTTACGTTGACATATACTCACAGTGGAAACAAGTATAGCCACTACCTAGATATGACCATTAATAGTTTACTCTATTTGTTTTATCACATTCTTTATAAATTCACTCCATCCAGTCATTAATCAATTCTATTTATTTTGATATACTTCAAAGTAAGTTAAAGAGATAAGCATCATTTCCACTCTTGAAGGTTATTTTTGAAGATAATAAGATATTACATTAGAAGTTTATTCTTTTGCCACTTAGAAGATGCCTTCTTTTCATCATTTCTTTTGATCAGTTACTTATCAATCTTATGTTGCTCTTTGAAGGTAATGTGTCTTTTTTTAACTGCCTTAAAATTTTTCTCTTTGAGTTTTTATTTTTAACATATTTATTACAATGGATCTGAGTATTAATTTCTTTGATTTTTATTGCTTGATTTTTTAATAGTTTTATAAATACTTAACTTGAAGTATTTCATATATTTGGAAAGTTATTGTTCTATATCTCTTGAAATATTTCTACTCCCTCTTTTTTTCCTCCCCTTAGGGCACTATAATTTCATTTGGTCAGGGCTTTTGCCCATACAATCATAGGCTTTTTATGATTTTTCTATTATTTTTTGCTCTCTCTGTATATTAACCCAATTATGTTTTTGACCTATTTTTTAGTTCACTGATCCTCTCCTCTGTTGTGTCTAGTTTACTTGTAAATTCATCTGTTTAAGTCTTTAATTTAAACTAGTAAGATTTTCTTTTCAATTTTTTTACTTCAGTTATTTTTTAAAATAACTTTTCTTCTTTGGACAATTTCTCAACTGTGACATCTATTTTCTTGAAACATTTAGCCATAGGTAATTTAATGTGCATTTCTGAAAACCAAGATAACTAGCTCATCTGCAAGTACATTGTCTTTTTTTTCTCTCTCTCTCTCTTAGTTCAATGTTATCGTTATGTTTGGAAACTTACATTTGAAAAGTAGAAATTTTATAAAAATTTTAAAGATCTGTATGATAATGTCTTCCTTAAGTGCGGGTTTATCCTGTTCTCTGGTAGGCAGCATGAGTGAGGTAAAGTCACTTTAATCCAATTTTTAAAAAGCTATAGTTGGCCACAGTTATTGTAAGATCAGTGTTTGCCTTCTCTAAGAACTTGCTTTATTTACTAGGGACTCTCATTCTTGATTTGCCCTCCATCTCACTTTCTACCTCTTCAATATTAAAATCTACTGCTAAAATCTACTTTTTTTTTTAGTAGCTTTTTGCCTAATGTGTTGGCCTCTTGCCCGGTATAGTTTAAGACTGTATCTTAAATGGAAGAAAATACAGTGTTTGGCTTACTTATTTGTGTTTCTCTTGGGAATTTTGGCTCCTCAGCTCCTGGCTATTTTGGTAACTCTGAATTTTAGCTTTCCTTTCTTCAGTCTTGAGAGATAACCAAAAGGTATGTAAGCCTCTCTGCTTCTTAGCTAAAATCCTCCCACTGAAACCTTCTTATGATCTCTCCCTTTCTTAAAAATGGGCCAAATCCTGAGCTTCCAGAATGTCATTTCTCATGTCTCTCCAGTTGCTTTACTCTGTGAACTATCTTCATGTTCTGGTTGTCTCAAAATTCCCATGTTGCCTTAAAACATGATATTTTTCTTATGTTTTATATTCATCTTTTCTTTTTTCTCCTTAGGAATATTGTTTTTCTGCAAGAAAATCTATTATAATTAGAAATGGAAGATCCAAAGATTTAATTTATATGAAAGATATCGGTTCAAGAATAAATGAGAGTTTTATTGTTTTCTGGGCTAAATTTGGACCTAAATTAGAATTGGCTAAACAATGTGGTATCTGTGTTAAATAGTTCCTTTCCTCTCAGGATCCATGAACTCCTGACATAACCATGTACAGATAGGGATGGAAGCCAGAAGTTGAATGAGATATTTTCCCTCAGTTTTGACACATGACAAATTTAGTAGTTAAGAAAGAGGGAGAGTTATATAGTACTTTGGTGGAAAACTGTGTGTCCGTGGCATTATAAGTTCTCAGTAGAAGATAACTTCACTTCTGATACTAATTTTTTTTCTCATTTAGCTGGTAGTACTGAGAACAGCATCTTTACCAATGGCATCAGGGATGTACTGCAGAATACCAGTTGTAATTGTAGCAGCATAACTCAGAATTCAAATGGTTTTGTGCAGAAGGAATCCAAGAAAAGTGCTGAGAAGAAATGCATGATTAGAATGTAGATGAGTACTGGAGAGATACAGCCTGGGCTACCAGCAGGCTAGTGGGAAATAGAGAGGCATGGGAGGTAAAAGATTTACTAAAATTTGTTGAGATGAAGAGAGATTTTGTTTAGATATTTTTAATTCCACTTTTTCAAATTCTGATGTGTATTTCATTCAATCATATATCACAAAGGACATTGATGATCTCTGACCATATCCTTTTCTTTTCTTCTTTTAGGTTTTAATTTCTGTTTATAAGATTATCTCATAGGTCCTTGAAAGGGATATGGCATGTATTATTATTGTATTGTTGCTATAGCAAATTGCCACTAATTTAGTGGCTTAAAAAATGAAAATGCATCTTACAGTTTTGTAAATCAGAAGTATTACTGAGCTAAAATCAAGGTGTCAGCAAGGCTGTGTTCCTTCTGGATGCTCAAAATGAAAATGTATTTCTTTGTCTTTTCCAGTTTCTAGAAGGCTAACTTCATTCTTTGGTTCCTGACACTGTATCACTCTGACTTCTGTTTTCATTGTCACATGTCTATCTTGAGTTCTGACTCTCCTGACTTCCTCTCATAAGGACCCATATAATTACATTGGACTCACTCAGATAATTATGAATAATTTTCCCATTTCAAGATCCTTTATCACATCTGCAAAGTTTCTTTTTCCATTTACAATAATATATTCACTCATTTGGGGGATTAGGACATGGATATACTTGTGAGGATATTATTCTATCTAGCACACTGAATATAGAAGTTTTTTTAAATATCCCTCTTAAATTAAGTAATAAACTATTTTGAAAAGAATAAG
>NW_011888857.1:6518095-6520079 GCF_000151845.1 Pteropus vampyrus
GAAAGTTTTCTTCAGAAAGAATCTCAATTGCCAGTGATAAACAAGAAGATAATAGCTATCTTGCTTTAATGCCTAAAACCTGGTTGAATTTTTTTTTTCATTTTGTTTTAAAATATCTATAGATTCTACATTTCAGAGTGGTAAGTTGACATTGTATATAGCAAATAAAATTGTACCATGGAGTAAAAAACAATGACAGTAATAAAAATAAGAACTATTGTGTTGAGTGGGAAATCATCTTCCAGGGAGTTAATTGTTTAATCTGCATTATTTCATTCAAACCTCACAATTAGTCCAATGAATCAATTATTAAAAATCTCCATTTCAGTGAGTAGAGTGCTGAGGTAAAGAGGTTAAGATAATTCTATTTTTGTTTTTTTTTTTTTCTATTCTAATAATCAGATTTACAAATTAAATAAATGTAAATAAAGAAGAGCTTAACATTCCCCTCAGTTTGGCTAAACTTTGGGCAGGATTTTTCCTGATAATAGGCCAATGACTTCCCTTTTCTTAGACCATTTACTTTAAAACATCTTTCGTGTAAACGTTTTTTCTGCTCCTTTGATGTATAAATCTTTTTAAAGCTTCTTGCTATTTTACAACCCAAGACTATCTTTCTCAAGGACCTGGGAGCCATCCTTTTGAAATTCAATCACCAAGAAAAATAATCCCCTGTCTCCCAGTCTCTGTGGGAGAGTGGGAGCCTAACTTTGGTGGGTGTCTTGTTCCAAGTAGTAAAACTATCACCCGACATGAAGATATAAGAAAGTTTGTTTTTGTTTATTTGTTTGGTTGGTTGGATGGTTGGTTAAGGCCAATTAGCAAAAACACAAATGGCCTACAATCCCTACTCCAACTCTTAGAGATCCTCCTGCTCTTTATGTCAGTGGAGATTAGTTCAGAGTGGGTCTGGTCTCTCTCTCTTATTACAATACGCTTGAATAAAATCTTCTTTACCTGTTCGACTTTGTCTAGTGCAATTTTTGCCTTGATATTTTTAAGGCCTTAGTGTCTGAAGCATTAAGCTCATGCTTCCTTTCCAGTATGACTATATTATAGGAACAACGATCATGCTTTTGAAAAAAAATACATATGTATATACATTTCAATATTTGGAAGGTGAACATCAAAAGTATTTTAGACTGGGTCATGGAGTTACATTTTCTTCTTTTTTCAAAACCATGCATCTGCATATACAATATTTACAGAGGAGGTCCAACACTCTGTATGACCTAAGTCATGACCTAGTAGCAAGTGTTGGAAGCTTTAGAGAGATATACATTTTTAAGATCAGAACCGTGTTATTTTAAAAGGTGATTCAGTAATTGACACTTCAAGGTAGTCAAGCCTTACTTTACAATTTGAAGATATTTTTATGAGATTAAATATTCGGGTAGAAAGTTCAATTAGATATACTGTATGGTCTTCATTTAACTTTGGATTCTACAATTCCGTTAAGTGAATTTGTTGAATGATATGATAATTTGCAACATGTAAGGTACAAGCTCTCATAAAGGGAATGTGGATAAGCACACTGTTATCATTTTGAAGACAAGGTTAATAGCTGAATTTCAGCCCATTTGTAGTATCACACCTATGTCTTGGATTCTAGGAGGGTGAGATCATTATAATCTTTGTAGATAAATAGTTTCTCATTCGTGTGCCTTAAGAGAAAAAGAACCAAATATTTGAGATGTAGTCACATAAATTTTTAAGATAAAAGTCTAAAGAACAACTGATCTTGGTAAAGCAGATACCACAGTGGCGAGACAGAGGGAGTGTTTCCATGTAGAAAAGGTCAATCAAAAAATCCTGACAGTGGGACTTTAATTTGATGAATTTACCAAGACTCAGGTGATCTTTATTACTGTATTGGAATGACATGGCTAGGATCCTCTTCTTCCACACATTCATACATATAGATTTTTATTCTTTTGAAACTCTTGGAAAGCCAAAATAGCAAGAAGATGCATTTGTGGTAAGG
>NW_011888857.1:6520129-6525428 GCF_000151845.1 Pteropus vampyrus
AGTAGTAAAACTATCACCCGACATGAAGATATAAGAAAGTTTGTTTTTGTTTATTTGTTTGGTTGGTTGGATGGTTGGTTAAGGCCAATTAGCAAAAACACAAATGGCCTACAATCCCTACTCCAACTCTTAGAGATCCTCCTGCTCTTTATGTCAGTGGAGATTAGTTCAGAGTGGGTCTGGTCTCTCTCTCTTATTACAATACGCTTGAATAAAATCTTCTTTACCTGTTCGACTTTGTCTAGTGCAATTTTTGCCTTGATATTTTTAAGGCCTTAGTGTCTGAAGCATTAAGCTCATGCTTCCTTTCCAGTATGACTATATTATAGGAACAACGATCATGCTTTTGAAAAAAAATACATATGTATATACATTTCAATATTTGGAAGGTGAACATCAAAAGTATTTTAGACTGGGTCATGGAGTTACATTTTCTTCTTTTTTCAAAACCATGCATCTGCATATACAATATTTACAGAGGAGGTCCAACACTCTGTATGACCTAAGTCATGACCTAGTAGCAAGTGTTGGAAGCTTTAGAGAGATATACATTTTTAAGATCAGAACCGTGTTATTTTAAAAGGTGATTCAGTAATTGACACTTCAAGGTAGTCAAGCCTTACTTTACAATTTGAAGATATTTTTATGAGATTAAATATTCGGGTAGAAAGTTCAATTAGATATACTGTATGGTCTTCATTTAACTTTGGATTCTACAATTCCGTTAAGTGAATTTGTTGAATGATATGATAATTTGCAACATGTAAGGTACAAGCTCTCATAAAGGGAATGTGGATAAGCACACTGTTATCATTTTGAAGACAAGGTTAATAGCTGAATTTCAGCCCATTTGTAGTATCACACCTATGTCTTGGATTCTAGGAGGGTGAGATCATTATAATCTTTGTAGATAAATAGTTTCTCATTCTTGTGCCTTAAGAGAAAAAGAACCAAATATTTGAGATGTAGTCACATAAATTTTTAAGATAAAAGTCTAAAGAACAACTGATCTTGGTAAAGCAGATACCACAGTGGCGAGACAGAGGGAGTGTTTCCATGTAGAAAAGGTCAATCAAAAAATCCTGACAGTGGGACTTTAATTTGATGAATTTACCAAGACTCAGGTGATCTTTATTACTGTATTGGAATGACATGGCTAGGATCCTCTTCTTCCACACATTCATACATATAGATTTTTATTCTTTTGAAACTCTTGGAAAGCCAAAATAGCAAGAAGATGCATTTGTGGTAAGGATTAGAGAAAATCAGGGATAAAGATACTCTAAACTTATTTTCTAAGCTGATCACTTTTGATACCATGTTTCTTTCAATGTAATAATCTAGATAGTGGCTCAAGCTGATTTAGCAAATTTTCTATGTCATTCCATTATCTGCAGATTGATTAGTTTAAATCGCAGGGTTCAACTCTGTTTTATCATCTAGGTCCTGTGAAACATCTCACTATTTCTTATATACAGTTTACAAAGAACAACACAAAATATAAAGTTCAATACTAAAAACTCATTTGAAGGACTGCAGTAAGCCAAATGATTACTTCTGTCATTTTTCTCCTAACAGAAATATCTTAATCTCTCTAATAAGCACTTATTATATAGTGAATGAAGAAAATTAAACATTTTTACAACTCAGTTTTCTGATATATTTTGAATCATGCTACAGTAAAACTCTAAAGTGGATCTTAAACCCTCAGGAACCTCTACTAAGTAAACCGAGATGACTAAATTGCAGTGTTGGCCTATTATTTTTAAAGAAATGAAAAACCTTTCCATTTTTGAGCAGAAATTACTTCAGAGGATAAAACCACGTTCTTATCTTCCTAAGTCCATGCACTTTTGCTTTGTGCAATATTAGACCGTTTCTCATCCTTGGTGTTTCACCAAAGATTTATTTTTCTGAATGTGTTTCAAAATTCAATTATATTTTGTATTACATGATTTACTCAACTATACAAAATAATGCAGAGTAAACTACCAGATCAAATTACCTTTTAATCTTCCCTTTTCATTTAACATTTACTGATGACTTATGGATGGCCTATAATATCATGGACACAAAAAGAGCTCACTAGTTATCACAGGAGCAGAAATGCTTAAATATAAGCACTTGTATGTCAATACTAATACCGTGTTTCTATAGCACTAATGTAATGGCTTTACATACAGAGACGAGGAAGTAACCGTATCGCTGTGAGTAGGGAGCATGACAAGGAAACCTCTAGAAAGAGAAAACATTCTTTTCAACTGAGGTCTAAACTGAAGGGAAAGAATCAGAGGAGAGAGACTCTTAGCAGAGAGACTAGCAAATGAGAAGGCCCAGTGAAAGTGAATATCATTCTTAGAAAATAATTTGAATTGAAATTTTTCTTAAATATGACATTTTGCACTTTAAAATCAAGTTCAGTCTAATGCCATAGGTTGTTCACTTAAGATAGGATATATAATACACATATCTGATCAGACAGGGAAGAACGAAACAGAGCAAGAGACCATATGACAGAAAAAGAAGATTTGGTGATAATTTTACAATCTTTTTCACAAGACCAGAATTGAGTTTAATGTCAAAGATCAAAGGGCAGAGCAAGCACTCCTAGCCCAGGATATTTATTTGGCGGTGGTTCTTTATCCACTTCCCACAGTGTAACTGAATCAGAGGATCCCTTCTCCAGCAGCAAACCTCAGCTGTCCTACATAATTTATCTGATATGGCAATTAAATTGTCAAGCCAAGTTGGTTTAATTATGTTACTTTATGGATCAACAATTGGGTTTTCACAGTTTGTTTATGTGAACTATTCTCTATTTGTGCTCAGATCTCAGCTTTGCCAGTTATGGAACATTATACAAGTGACTTAGCCATAAGAAACATTAGTTTTCTCATCAATGAATAGGAACATCATATTTTATCTATTCTGAAACACCTTTATGAGACAGCTATTCTGAAACCTCATTCTTTGATCTACCTCTAAGAAAAAAACCTGCCATTAAACTTTATGTTCACTAATTTTATCTTAAACTTATTGAAAGTTATTTTAATCCTTACTATATATTTTATTAATGTAACATCCCATATGTAAAATGAAAATATAAGCAAAATAATAAGATTTTCATAAATATATTCACATTCAGAGTCTAATGTTTCCAACTCAATATTCAACTCAAAGTAATTAATTCCCTTGTTTTTAAATTGTGTCATCTTTTGTACCATAAGTGGCATTGGTGATGCAAAATCTCAAGATAGTATATAAAATATTTTTAAATATTTTAAACCAATTTTAATATTAAGTAAATTAAACCAATTTACTTAAACCAACTTTAATATTAAGTAAACCAAGCCTATTTTTTACTTCAAGTTTAAGAATGTTTATAAACATGTTCAATTCACCCCCTCCCCTTTATACAACTCTTGGGTCACTAAAGCTTAAAACAATTGCCTCATGATTTTCTTCCAAGCCTTCAAACTCTATCTGCAAGTTTTGATATTGCTAATCCTGATAGTTGTTAATGCTTATGCATCAACAAACACATCCTGGCCAACACTGATTATAAGATACCATTACTTGTAAAGTAAACCCTGATTTTAAAGATATTAAAATATGAAAGACAGGATCTTTAATATCTATGAAACAGTATCAATGGTACCTATCTCCCAGTATGAATCATAAAGAGATAATTTAATAAACAAGAATTTATTGAGCATTTAGCAAACAATTAGTACATAATAAGTATTTGTCATTGCCCATCTTGAAGACTGGTCAGCACTTGACTTAGGAATTTTCACCTGTTTTAGAATTCAAAATATCTCATTACCTCAAAGAATGGAGAACAATGCAACTAAAAGAAGAAAGGATCTGGTCTCTTTTAATCATACTAATGAGAGATCTCTTGTCAAACACCGTAACGATATTTACCTGCTAGTGAGTTTTTAATCTAAGGAATGCTATCATGAGAATAAACCTAGTCTAAGGTGTTTATTATAAATAAAGCAGGAATTTATGGATTTATGAATCCCCACAAAAGATTGCCTAAGCTATGAAATTGATGGGGTATGTAGGAGATATAACATAAATGAAATGGCAAGGTAAGTATTGCCTCAGATAAATCCTTAGTGAGGTTCTATCGGAACAAGAATGCATCTGAATGCAGGGGGAAAACAGGGCCTGAGGAGCTACAACTCTGTTCTTCCTGTGTCTTGACATTTTCTCTGGTCTTTGGATTACTAATACAGTCGGTTCTAGGTGAGAGCTGTGATTACTATAAGTCTGATCTGACAATTTAAGCCTTTATGAGAGCTCAGATATTAAACAATATAAAGTCTATGTTACTTTCAGATCATTATTTTTATTTTTAATAATACTTTCAGCACTATCATAAGCCTTGTGATTAGAAAAGAAATTCAAATAGAACCTCAAAATCACCAGTATGAGTGTCTGAGTGTTTCAGAAAGTTACATTTATATCTAAATTTTATTCTTTTTCTAGTCTACCAGAACCTAAGTTTACCAGCTGGGTAGCTGCTATTGGGCTGTGTATGTCTGGAGAATATTTAAATGTACCTTCCTCTTTTCTATGTTATTCTTACATATTTTTAAATTCTGCTATGATAGGTTTGTTTTTGTATATAATGGTTATTCTGTATATAACCAAAATGATCGAATAAATTTGGACGGAAACTATCATATATAAATATTAATTCAAAGATGTGAAATATATTATACACATATTTCTCGTGGACATGAGCATGCATATATGAGTAGCTTACAGATAAGGAAGTAGTCAAGAAATCAAGCTGGGGAATGAAAAGTCATTTGTAATCAGGACAATATAATATCTGTATCATTTTACTTTTTGTAAAATAAAAGAATCCATTGAAAGAAAATGGATAGAAGAGAGATAGAAAAATACATTTTTTTCTGTTTCAAGACTTTATAATTACAAAAGAATACATGACATAATTCATTTCAATTTTTCTTGAGTATCAATGTGAGACCTTAGGAACTTCTAGTAATGGTTTTGAATCACTAAAATTGAATATATCAAAGCTTTTTGAGAAAAGCTGAATATATTGAAAGAATTTTGATGAATTAGTGAATTTTGAATTTCAAGATCTACCTTTCCTGTAGCTGTGATCCTTTAGAACAGTGAGGGAATTTAAAAGAGCATACTGCTTATAGATCATCATAGAATTTATTAATTTATATTGTCAGTCTAAATACTATAGGAGTATAGCAATAGACACACTATGGTTCAGATAAAACTTTATAAATAAACATTTTTAATAAAA
>NW_011888857.1:6525478-6527513 GCF_000151845.1 Pteropus vampyrus
CTTCCTCTTTTCTATGTTATTCTTACATATTTTTAAATTCTGCTATGATAGGTTTGTTTTTGTATATAATGGTTATTCTGTATATAACCAAAATGATCGAATAAATTTGGACGGAAACTATCATATATAAATATTAATTCAAAGATGTGAAATATATTATACACATATTTCTCATGGACATGAGCATGCATATATGAGTAGCTTACAGATAAGGAAGTAGTCAAGAAATCAAGCTGGGGAATGAAAAGTCATTTGTAATCAGGACAATATAATATCTGTATCATTTTACTTTTTGTAAAATAAAAGAATCCATTGAAAGAAAATGGATAGAAGAGAGATAGAAAAATACATTTTTTTCTGTTTCAAGACTTTATAATTACAAAAGAACACATGACATAATTCATTTCAATTTTTCTTGAGTATCAATGTGAGACCTTAGGAACTTCTAGTAATGGTTTTGAATCACTAAAATTGAATATATCAAAGCTTTTTGAGAAAAGCTGAATATATTGAAAGAATTTTGATGAATTAGTGAATTTTGAATTTCAAGATCTATCTTTCCTGTAGCTGTGATCCTTTAGAACAGTGAGGGAATTTAAAAGGGCATACTGCTTATAGATCATCATAGAATTTATTAATTTATATTGTCAGTCTAAATACTATAGGAGTATAGCAATAGACACACTATGGTTCAGATAAAACTTTATAAATAAACATTTTTAATAAAAATCACATTAAAAATTGTAAACCAACTTTCCCTTTTTAATTTACACCTCTTACCAACATTCTAACATTCAGGAACTATTCAGGAGGAATTCTATTTCCAACTTGATCTATTTTTCAGTATTTTAGCTTTCTATGGTCTCCACTTATTTTTGTGCTATCTCAGCAACTGTAACATTCAACCCAATATTTTAGAGTTTGAGTTCTTTAACCACACTTGAAATTGATACATGATAAATACCTAGAAGTATAAAAATTTACTATGCCATCTGAAGGGAAACAAAACAAAACAAAACAAAACAAAACAAAACATAAAGCTGTTGTTTAACAAAGAAGGAAATATATGTAACACTTTCACTTTGGAGCAGCTTTGATTCCACTCCCATATCATTCAACAGGAAGCCCATAAGCTAGGAAAAGTCTTAATATAATTGTAATTACCAGACTAAAATGCTAAAACATAAATACCCATACAGCCCTACATATACACAACAAGCAAAGTAAAACAAAACAAAAACAAATCATAAAATAGAAAAATGAAAGAAATAAGCCAAGGCACTGTAAAACCTCAGGCTAACTAATTCCATGAACTCAATTAAATAATAAATTAAAATTAAAATTATTTTTACATATATTTCAGTAATTTGGTGAAAGTTATTTTTCTAATAACCAGAATTTAAATGTGAGGAACTAAATAAATTTTGATTGCTTAATTCTAAGGTGAAATTCTAGTTTCGATGCAAGATATGTTGAAGCAAAAGGTTATCATCTCATGCAGTTTGATGTCTAATGTTTTATATGTTTGCCTTTTTCTGCAATTCAAGATTGTTTCATGTCTAAATGTCACAATTAAAATGGATATTTGCCATGGCATGTATAAAAAAAAAAACAAATACATTCAGACAACTTATGTGAGTCTTACTGGCTTCCGTCGGCGCATTTTAAAACAGTAAATGTGAAGATCAAATGCTAACATCAATATTTCATGAAATCTTCATCTCGTCAGAGGCTTCCTCACCATTCTAATCATTTAATTTTGCAATGACTTTATCTCCAGTTTTGAAGCTGTGTTTGGAAGTGAAAATGGATATGTGTAATATGGTACAGTAAAAAAATTTCTGTTGGTAAGATTTTATATAAATATGTTTGAATTTCTCTGTAAATTCAAAATAAGATAGTGGCAAAAAAGGGAAATAATTAAAAATATTAAACATCAAATGAGGGCTTAGATATTGACCAAAGAAAGTATGATAATATGAACTCATGCAAATGACTCAGATAACATAGGAAAAAGGTGGTTGAGAAGGGCCTA
>NW_011888857.1:6528578-6547966 GCF_000151845.1 Pteropus vampyrus
GACTTGAGTGGTAAATATGAAACACATTGCACTCCTGAACAAACAGGAAAATATACCTTCTACAATTTTTAAATGTTCGAATAAATAATAAAATGTTCCCATTAGCTCTCTAAATCCTATGATTCTAGTATTACTTGTGTGTGCCAAGAACTTACAAAATTTACTGTCAAAATACAATATAGCAATTCAAATAATTTCTACTGACGAAAAACTTTACTTGGTTTTCATGTAATTAGTCCTTATTTAGAATTATAACCCTCTGGAAAATGCAATACATTGCAACACTAACCTCTGTAATAGCGAGTAAAAAATCATGCAAACTTTAACCATTTTCATGTAATGCTTCACTCTAGTTTGTTTTGTTAAATTTCAAAAAATTACAGATAACCAGCATTTTATAATTCTGAACTGCCTCGTAATTGTCTATCTTCCCCACTCTCTTTTGCCTAGGTTTTTAATAATGATTTTGTGCTATTGTGATGTCTCTTGAATTATCAAATAAAGTTTGAAGACAGCAATTAATTTTTATTCTGCTGTTGTCATGTACCTGGCACTTTGTACATAATATCACATTTACTTATCTCTACATTCTACAATATCAGAATAAATATCACTGTTTTATGAACAAAGTGCTATAGAGAAATGGAAGCAGTGTTTGAATCAAAGTCTTTTTGACTCCAAAGCCCATGCCCCATGCAAATGCCAAATGATCCAACATGAAGTTAATCTCTTGATTATGGTAACATTATATTTTAAAAATTATCTTCCAGAAATGTTTAAGGCTAAATATTTTTTATATTTTATAACTTTGAAAAACTTGATGCATATATGTTATGATAAATGTGGTAACTCTTTTATCAGAATATTTTCTGTCAATTAAGAGTTTACATATGTCAACATTTTCTATAGTATTTTTATAAAACTTTAGATAGTCTCTTTTTAAAAAAATCGTACTTTTCTACATTTATATGTATCCTTTTTTTGTAAAGGATACGAGAAGTTTTAGATCGGTGAAAGATCGGTGTGAATTATAGTTACTGAACTAGCAATAGAAAATCATCAAGTAGAAAACCAAAAAAAAAATAGTTACATTTTTCTATAGCTGGGATTCAAATTTAACTTTGTACCTTCTGAGAGTCATAACTATGTTAGCCACATACAAAGATGTATATCATCCCTGATCTCAAGACAATTCAAATTTAGGGGAAAAAAATTATACAAATTATCTCATTTATAAATCATATTGAATAGTCTTTGATAAGCCTGGATATGTTACTATCTTTGGGCTGGAGGAAGCCTTAATAGGTAGGTCTGAATTTTGAGTCATAATAGAAAGGGTCTCTGTGGTAGCCTAAAGAAGCATAATAGGTTAGGATAATAGACAAGAAAAGGTCTTGAAAAGAAAAAAAGCTCAGAGTTTTAAAATCATGTCAAAAATTAAAAGAGTATTTGCTATTAAACAAAAAAGTACTAATGTAATAAACACCTGCCACCAATGAGTCTGATACAAGAGACATATCAATGAGACTATCATAAGTACGGACGTTCAATGGTAACTGTTCTGGGTCTTCTTGCATAGCTGTGCCCAGATTTAAGAGGTAGGGAAATATATCCTGGTGCTTCAAGTGAGAGGAAGAGCAAAATCATATGACAAAAGGGTATAGTACAGGAAAAGGTAAACAATTAGGACCATTAATATGAACTAGACAAGGTCTATATTGTGTACTATGAAGTTCTTTGTGCCTTGCATAGTTCTTGATATAGCCAATAACTTAAATGTAAGCATCATTTTTAAGTCGGTATTTGTTGAATTAATAAATAGACAATGGGGAAACAGCGCTAAGTATGAGGATTTGGGGGAGGATACATATTGATTACTCCTCAGGAATGAAAGAATCAACAACCACAACTATTCCTAAATCACCACATTCTGGTTCTAAAATATTTAAACCAAGTAATAAGTAGTGTGATACCATGGAAAGAGAAACAAATTTAAACTGATAAAATATGAAATTAAATTATGGTCCTACCACTTATTTATTCCTACAAGCCCTTGTATAAGTGACTTAACACTTGTAAGCTTCAGATCTCTTTTATGATTATTACCAATAAGAGATTTGTTGCAGAGATTTAAGAGATAATAAGTATGAAAACATCTACAACAGTGTTTAACTAACTATACTGTGAACATACTGAATTCCATGGGTTGACCTTTCTTCTCATTAAAAAGATGTCTTACATAATGTCTGACATTTAAAAAAATAAATGTATTTTTAAAAAGTATGAAGGAAGCAAAGAAAGGACATAAGGAACTAAGAATAAAAATGTGTTGAAGAAAAACTTCCTTAGCTAATTAAAGCATTAAAGTTACTGGGGGAAAATAATTAGAATGTGGTTAAGGGGAAGAGTTTAGGGATGGTGGAAGAAATTGTCATCTGGAGCCAGAAAAACTTTATCATAAACCTAGTTCTGCCTCAATGACCATTGTAAATGTGGACAAATCATGTGGGTTTTCTGGGTGCTTTCATTCTCATTTCTATAAGAAAGAATTTAAATTAGACAACTGTAAGAGTGTGCACTGCAACATTTCTGAGTGCAGAAGACAGTTACCTGTAACCTCCATGGTTCTGAGACCGTAGATCAAAAAACCTCCTACAATTGTCACATAATTTGAAATTTTTGTCTTAAAATAATGTACATTTTACTCCATTATGCATATATCCATTCATTTCAAAAAGATGGATAAAATATTCCAGGAAGATGTCTTCCATATAGATTTGCCTGTTCCCAGTGTATTTCTTGTCTATGTAGTTTAATAAACAAAGGACTAGATGTTATTTTATCTCTTTTTATTCTTTTTCTAAAATTCCATGAGACTGCAAGATGGTAATTCTAGCTTCCAGTGATCAGGTTGGGAAAAATTAATTAAAAATATTAAAAAAATATAAAAATATCACTGATTCCTTGATAATAATCTTTTAACTTGATAATAATCAAGGGATCAGTGATACCATGTATTCTATTTCATGATATTTTTGGAAATTTTTCTTTCAAAAATATAAATGAGAATCACGATAAGTCAGTAAAAATAGTGATCTTTCCAAATGCTTTCTTGTCCCCACTATCTCCTCTGATTCTTCAAGTTATGATCTCTACCATGAAGTACCTCTTTTATAGACTTTAGATGTTTACTTTGTAAAAATATATGCATTTATTTACATATATGCATATATGTACATATATACATATATAGGCATATACATATATATGTGTAAGTATTATATATGTATATTCATGATTTATGCCTCCAGACAATATTAGTTTTAGATTCTCTAATTCAGCTTACTGTGGGCCTAATACATAACAGATATTTAATATAATGCCTGGTGTGTGTATATGTGGTGTATATTTAATAAACTTTTACAATGAATGAGAAAAATTACAGTTGACAACCTGGATTGGAATCTTTATCTAATACCCTTTTATTTCTCTGTATTTTATTTTTAAAATACATTTATCTTTAATCATAAACATACTATAGGGATTTAATATACTTCTAAAAATTATCCAAGTTTATATATACATTAGTAATGTTGATATTGTCATTTCACATACTTCTTAAGCAAAGTTAAAAGAGCAAATTTATTGTATATACATTTTTATTTTGTCTCCTTTTTGTTACTGTGTTTGCTTTGACATATTCAAAGCTATTTAATTGAAATATTAATTAATTGCAAAGGTATGTATATTACATGTTTCAAAATATTTCATAAAAGCAAGGAGCTGGAAAAAAACTCATATCCAAACCTCTTGCATTTATAATACTGCACAATGAAAAATAGAAATGATTAGTCCCCTGTCCAAAAGTGCTTTATAATCATTATGGTCATCTACTTCCATCGACTGAATTTTCAGGGTGGAAGTTTGTTGAATGGAGATGTAAACTCTGATGTGCAACTAAAAAATTTTTGCCAATGTTTTGAAAAGTCGATTACCCGGATTTGCAATATTCTAATCATTTTCTTCTTCCAAGATGAGTCCGGGAGCTCTCCTAGGAAATCACTCCTTCACATAATTGATGAAAATATACCATACTCTGAGGAAATTCTTATCTTTAATTCCTCTAAATTTTAACATGTTTAACATTTGTTTATTTTTGCCCATATCTTCTCTTCCAAACAGATCATGAACTCTTTGTTGTTAAAATCAAATCTAATTTATGAATGTATCTGTTGAAAAAAAACCCCAAATATTTCATGGATAAATACTGATTTTAATTTTATGACTGATGAGTTAAAGCTGCGATATTTTAAAACAACAATATGAGGTACTAAGGGAAATTTTAGAACTTTAATATCAATTAACATAATTTTTCTGAAGCACATAGTTAATTGTAGAAAGTTAGATTTAATTAATGACCTTTCATCAGTGTGTTTAATTCATGTAAGAAGTACTAAATGCTTCTGTGTTAAACACATTGTGCTACTATTAGGTGCACAAAAACCAGAATGATCCAAATCCTTGCTGTCAGTATAAGAGATAAAAAAGGAAAAAAAATAATTACTCCCACCAAAAAGTAATTAGAGAAGGATAAGTGTAAAATTATTTTATTCAAAAATTATTATTAATTTAACATAGTTTATCTTTTCCGGTTTGTATTGTTGCAGATACTCAAGCAAGTGGTTAGAGGGAGGCAGGGGTGGCATTAAGAAAAGATCTACCAACAGTCAAGCACAGTGATTCCAGGGAAAGCTTGTTATCCATTGGCAATTGGTTGTGGAACTTTACATATCAATCAGCCATAGCCTGTGCACAGAGATTTCACCAAAATCAAAACGAACTCTCAGTAGTAAGGATAAATTGCCTATCTTATCTTTTCTTTCTTCCAAAATGGTAAAATATGAATCAAAATTAACAAACACAAAGTCTACAGGTTTCCATGATTTCCTCTTTTGTGTCAATTTTCTCTTTTCTCAGATCAAAAAGGTAATCAAAGCACAGTGGAAAATTGTTGTGGAAATTGGAACACAGATGTTCATTGAAAGACACAGATATTTACAGAAATCAATTCTAGCCAGAAGTGTTGTTATATAAAAAAAAAAATTCAGTAGTGAAATGATCATTAACCTAAAGTATGAGAACATACATTTTTTAATCTAAGAATAAATATATAAGGAATGATATTAAAAATCCAGAAGTGAAAAGTAATAAAAAATTTTAAATAACAGAACAATATTTACTGAAATATCTAATAAATTAAATATAATGGTAAGTTGTATGGAGAAAAAGTAGGAGGAAGCAGAAATAATATTTGAAATAATGAAAAAATAACAAATATAGAGGCAATGGATAATATGAGAATAATATGTACATCTTGAAGCAAGTACATAAGAAAATCTTAAATAATTGACACCTTTCTGGAAAAAGTCATCAAATAAAAAAGTAAAATGTTCTATAAGAAAAGAATTAAGGAATTGTTTGAAAACTTTATCAAAAAATTATATCCAATGATGACCAATTACAAACCCTAAAGATATTAATTCTGGTTTCTGCAAAACTTTTAAAGTGAATATAATTCCCATGCTATATATCAACCATTTAAAAGCTATGCAAAAATTACAGCAATATGCTATAGTAGTGCAGTTGTGTTCCTAAGAGACCTAATTTAATTTTTTTTAAATATGCTATTAAGTACAACTGTTTCAATGAAAAATTATGGGACTCTGGGTTTGAAAATCCAGATTTTTCCTAGAGGAATAATATAAAATTCCTGTTTCCTACAGGAATTTTAATAGTGAGTTGGATTTTTGTAATAGTTTTCTGTGCACAGCAATAAAATTAAAGCATCATTTAGTTAATCTACATTTGATTACAAAACTAAAGGACTTTCTTATCACAACATGTATTACCTTCAGTATAGCTCTTCTTAAACATTGTCTGAATTTTTATCAACTTTCTACCTGTATTACCAATTGCTATGGTAAACAAAACTTAAAGCCCATCAAACAAAGCAATTAAAATAAAGTTATTACAAGAGCAATCTATTTATGTTCTTTGAATTCTCAAAGGCTGATACCTTCTTGTTTCATGAAGAGACAAATTTGACTACTTAATGGACAGAGAAAATTGTTTCCTAAAATTTCAGTTAGATTTTGGCTTATTCAATTTATAAAAAATGATATAAATTTAAGACACAAATAATGACATAAAATTTAGCAAAGAACACATAAAATAAGAATCCTATTTTTAAGAATTTGGAAGCAAAATTCCTAAGTAAAATGCTAATAATGCAAGAAATCCAAAATCATTTAATTGTTAAAACTTTTTAAAAAGTTATATTTACTGTGTCACCTTTTGGATACCTACTAAAATAAACATGAAAATCTTACAAATTTCTGTTTATATCTAAAATAAGTTTAGGTGTGAAAATTAGTAAAATTAACTGCAATTAATTAAAATATCTATGAATTGCACGAAGACGTTATGTGCAATATTTATAAAGAAAACTTCAATGTAAAGAAAATAGAACCATTAAGAATATAAATAAGAAAACTCTAAAACTATAAATTATGCACTTAAATATTTAATGAGAAAAGATTTTTTAAGTGTTAGCCCATCAAACACACATGTGCACACACACCAAAAAAAAAAAAAAAAAACCCAGAAAGGAAACACTTTGTCCACCTAAGTGTTAAGAAACTATGCATGTCGAAAGGTCATAAAAGGAATTAAAAGACCAACAAGAATAGGAAAAATATTTTAAACTAAACAGAAATACAAGTTTATTTTTAAAAATTTAGGCAAATGATTGAAAATACAGTAGGATCACAATACATAAATGTACACAGGATATAACCTTATAAATCATAAAATATTAAAAATAGTTTCCATTTCAGACCCTATGTTTAAAGATAAAATTTAAATAAAAAATCGATGAAATATTTTTCTACTAAATGCCTGAAATTTCCTGCTAACAAATATAGAGTGACTGATCCACTCTGGTTTTTGTTTTTAAAAATATGAATCTGACTGCTGAGAGGAGAGCGGAGTAGAGGAGGCACAACTGGAATCAGCAAAACCAGGCAGTTGCCATAGTTTTGGAGGGTGGTGAGAGCAGAGAAAGAACTAGTTGACAGATTCCAGACATGTTAAAGATCGATACACTAGAATTTGTATTAGATAATGGAAGTGAGGCAGGGGGAGGAGACAAGAATGACTTCTAGGTTGTTAGTTTCTAACTGGTGTTACCACCTTCTGACATAGGAAACACTGAGAAAGAATCAGACTGAATTCTATTCTCTAAGTCTTCTATAGTGAGCATAAGTAATTTTAATCATAAAGGGAAAAAAAAACATAAAAAAATAATTATCTAAAGAGCTTGCCTGCTTACATTATCTGTTTATACTGAATATAATTTCCAGAAATACGAGTCACTCATATTTATTATACACACTTCAAAAATAATCTGTAAATAAAGTAATTTTATGTAAGAGAAAGAGCATGACATTTGAGGTCAAATCGAAAATGATCATTACCTTATGCATGTGACCTAAGTTATTAAAGTCTCAACATTCTCACCTATAAAATAGAATAATACTTAACTCCTAGAGTTGATATGAGATTTAAGTAAACTTCATATCATATAATACCTTGTAGATTGTCATTCATATATAACAGATGCTCAAAAATCTTAGTTCCTTTTTGCCTCCCTAAAACTTGACACAGAATTGAAATTCTACCAGGATAGATTTATTTATTTTGATTAAAAATTGCCCTTTTTTAAAAAATCCAAGCACACATTAGGAGTAATTGGGGAAGTTGCTAAAACTCTTGTGTGTTAATAAAGAAAAATTCATTTGGTTCATGGTATATCATATAGGATAAATTTAAGGATAATACTAAAGCCTAGGTAGCTGGGGAACTAGAAAGAATAATAAAATGCTCTTTGAAATATGGGAAAGTGGAGCATAGTTATTAAAAAAAACCTCCCCATATTGGTGATCTAATTTGTTCTCTCTCTCTTCTCTATTATTGTTATATACTCGCTAAAATAATTGCCTATTTACTTAATATAGTGTATGTCAACTGCTTCATTTTCAGTTTTATTTTGGTTAAATTGTTTTAAGATATCCATTAAATCAGCCATTACACACTGATCTATAACTTTCAGAATTCATTTTTTAGAGCTAGTTATAAAAATTAATTGAATTGATTCGCCAAAAATGTATAACAAATAAAAGGTCTATTACAATTGATACTTCATGTATGTCACATTTTTATGAACCATATATAATTATAGGTATGATAAGAACTGTAAATGATACCCTTTTTACAATGAAATATTAACTGCAATGAAGCATGGTTATTTGTTCACAGAGACACAGTTTAAAACATGAATTTACATTAATGCTACTTTTTATTTTATTTGAGTCTATATTCCACACCTCTCTGATCATGGACTGTTAAACTTTTTTTCCAGATTCATATTTCTTGTTATTGAATTCATATTCTATTTTTAAGATAGCATGAGTTTTAAGATTTGGTGTCATAAGGAGACAAAAATTTGAAAGGACTCTGTACTGGAGATTAGAGTTCTAGTCTTTTCTCTGTTATAAATTAGACATAAAACTTTATATTAAGTCTTTTCTTTCTGGCCCTCAGTTTTCATATTTGAACAAAAGGGGTCCACCTATCTCTGCCATTCTCTGTTAGAGTATCTCTAATACAAAATTATAAAGGGTTGTCATAGCTACAAAGATGCATATTATTATTTGGGTCATTTTTTCTTTTCTTTCACCCAATTCAGGACCCGATCTATGTACAGAAAAAGATAATCTGGATAAATGTGTGATATCTGAGTTTCTAGGCCTTATAGAAATTTGATATCCATTTTCAGTTATATGCCATTAGTTTAAGGCTTTAAATCTGTTTACATGCATACAAAACTAAATCAGTTATTAACACCCAGGAGAAAAAATTCCAAGAGCATTTTATGTTTGAGGGAAATGATAGAAGAGGCAAGGATCATCAATAGCAGAAAAAAAAAAAAAATCATAGTATATTTGTATAAGAAAAGGTCCCTTCAGTTACTCTATAGATGTGACTTTTATGCATTTTGGGGTATGATATTAGTTCTGATATGGTAATCATACCAACTAAACTCTACAGGACTAATGAAAATTTGTGGAAGGGTAGTCGTATCTAATCTCAACTACAGGGGGGAAAAATCTGTTAAAACCAGAATCACAAGATAATTCAGTAAGTAGATAAGGGAGAGCCTCAGCTAGCATCCCAATTATACTAAACTTGTGGTCTCCAAAGTGAGTGTAAGACTATGATATTATGCTATTTATATCTTTATTTTAAAAAATATGTAAAAGACCAGATTAAAACTAAGAACTTCATTTCTCCTATACATCATATTCCCATGTCTCTCACATAGTTAAAGTATTCAGAGGAGGCTAGTGATTCCTTCCACAAATGTCTGTTAAGCATCATTGTGGTCTTGCCTTAGGGGCCAAGGATACACAGTGAATGAAACAGAGGAAATCCCTCTTTCCAGGGGCTAACATTCAAGTCACTTTTGTACTTGCTAATGTTCAGGCTGAAGTTAAATCTGAAGAAATATAACAAGAAACTTTGAATGATGCTTAGCCTTATGACCACATGGGCTTCAATATCATAAAGATGTTGACCAAGGCAACATATTTGGTGACATTAAGAATAACCACCAGTGGAAGCTTCCTTCTTTACTCTGGAGTTGATCATGATGGAACTTAATCAGGCTAGCTATGCACCCATGCTGGATTGACTTCTTTCTCACATTGCTTGCAAGTTTACAGAACTGAGAAAGAAAACTAATTGTTATTGTGAGTGAAAAAAAAAAGATGACCTCAAATTCTTGAAATCCTGTGAAGCTCCTTTGTTTATGTGGTTCTTAGAAAGTTCTTATGTGGCAGTCTCACTCACATTTTTCTTTTGGGGGTTATTTTGTGATATAAAGCAGGCTTTGTTATGAGTGGAATTAAGACAATTGACAAAAACATTACTGAAGCTGTCAGGAAGCTGTGTCCAGGAAGCTCAAAAGTCCAAATGGATATACTCTACAATAGTTTCTTTACAACACTAGCTACCTAAGTCTCAGTCAGTGGCTGGAGAATGATTCTAGAATCGGTGTGTCAATTGGCTCTCTCTGGTCTTCTTTTTGTCTTGATTGCATCCACCGGTGCTTTGCATGTTACAGCTACAGGAGATTGCACATTATGATTCTCTGTCAGGCATGTTCTTTTTTCTCCCTTCAACTATTAGTAATCAATGCCTTTACACTTAAGCCTAAATATCATTGTCAATGTAAGAAATGTCTAAACCTGTAAAAAATTTTTATTTCTTAAAAATTTTTAATTGCAGTTGACATTCAGTATTATTTTTCATTAGTTTCAGGTGTACGGCATAGTGGTTTGACATTTATGTAACTTATAAAGTGATTCCCGCAATTAGTCTAGTACTCATCTAGCACTCTACATAGTTATTACAATATTATTGACTATATTTTCTATGTTGTACTTTACATCCCTGTGACTATTTTGTAACTGCCAATTTGTACTTCTTAATCGTCACCTTTTTCACCAAGCTTCCCAACCCACTTCCATCTGGCAACCATCAGTTCATTCTCTGTATATACTGAGTCTGTTTCTGTTTTGTTTGTTTATTTCATTCTTTAGATTCCACATATAAGTGGGATTATAGGGGATTTGTCTTTCTCTATCTGACTTATTTCACTTAGCATAATATTTATAACAGTTTTTTTGAGCCAAACTGATGACATATGCCAGGGAGCAAGATTTCAAATGCTCCCCGGAATAACAGTTTTGCAGCTTCTTTTATGCATTTGAATTTGAGGATGGAACATAGAGAAGATTGCTTGGAGGTAGGAGGAGATCAAGGCAGGGATTAGATTACAGGACAGTTAATAAAATTATACGTTCTCTTGAGGGTGGTCAAAACTTATTTCAAAGATGTGTTAACCTAGATGCACAGAAACAAAGGACAGGGCTTACTTAAGGCATAGATAAATTTTTTACTAAAGAACTTCCAAGCCTGGGGCAAGACTACCCACCATGACCTGCTCAGTCAGGAATCTGGGATCAGATCACCCTGTGAGGCTATTTTCCATAGAACCCCTTGTTTTGTCCACATCACATTCCTTTCATTATCTACATGAAGAAAGAAAATTACCCTACTGTAACCTAGAGCACTACGAATCTTCTTTTTTAAAACAACCACATTTCTAATTTTACAATTCAACTGTGGTTATTTGCTTATAATTTAGCTCTCTCTTTTGATGTTAAAGTCCACAAATAGAGGAGAATGTCTGTTTTACTCTTCCTACAATGGGGCATGACTAAAATATAGCCACCCAAATATGTTTTAAATGCATGTGTGAATCATCCGAAGAGGTAGCGGATCTGAGTGTGGCAAATGAAGCAAATTCAAAAACTTAAAGAAAGTAACCTTCATTTCTAGTCTCAGGATGACATTTATTCTTATTTCTTTACATATATTTTATCCCATGTAGTTTTCGTTGTTTAATTTTTTTTTTCAATAAAAGGAGAGAGATAACCTCTAAATAAATGGACTAGAAGCCCACATGTAAGTTCATTGTGTTTCAAAGATGTGTTAACCTAGATGCACAGAAACAAAAGATAGGGCTTACTTATAATATCATATCAACCTGAAATCTATTACACTCTCAGAAATTTGCAAAATGATGTTCATTAGAAATGGTCTAAATACATGTGTAAGCCTCTCTAGACCCCAAGGACACTTTATACTTCCTTTTTATTACAAAGCCCAGATATAAAAAAAATGAAACTCAAACCTACCAGGCAATAAAATTCTTTTTTTTTTTCATCCCTCTAAATTTTATTTTCACCAAGGGATAATTTTGCTCAAAATAAATTCACAAAAGACATGATCAGGAACTGAACACTGTAATAAATAGATAAGCAAAGACCCAGAGTGTAACTAGCCTGCAAGGAAAACAGGACTACTATGAATAATGCGAACACTTCTGATCTGCATCTCCAGCTTGTGATCAAGGTTAGATCACATTAACACTTGGCTCTCACTGGCTCAGGCTGGCCCTCAGCCTCCTACCCCACCTAAATGCTTAGTTTTCCTTGGTTATGTCAGAGAGATCAATGGACTTAGAATCACACAAGCCAAGAACAAGCAGCTCACATTTCCGCATTCTGGTCCACTCATCAACCATGCCAATGACTGCTGCCTCTGCCAAAAGTGTCTTGTAAAAATGTTGCTCAGGAGGGCAAAGCCATCCTGAAATAGCATAACTTGCAGTGAGTCCCAAACATTTTACCATTAGTTCAGCACTGTTAGCCTCCAGTCATGATTTTTCTCTTTTAATGTGTCTCCAAATTAGTCCCTCAGGCTAAGTAGAGGAAAATGTTACCTTATCATTTGCCTTCCTCTTTCTTCTTTCTTCTTGTGTTGATAAAAAGAAAGTTACTAACCTCTCCTTTCATCTTCCAAATCCCAAATCTATCATGATATCAATTTTTTCAAATGGAATTACATTGGGTTATATCTATGCAACCAGAATTTGAACATTAGATTGGGCTCTTCATAGATACTGCAACGATTCGTAGTCAGTAGCCAAGAAGAATCCAGGAGCTAATGTAGAAAGGAACAGACAGGGACCATAATCTTGGATACATGGAAAGTCAATGATTTCAGGCATTGGGTTCTACTTTTAGAACCCAATTATTAATCTAATTATCTACTTTTAGAAGCTGGGAAACAAAGAGACAGGAGCCTCATTAAAGGTGTGACCAATAGCTGGGTAATCTAGAGTAGGAGAGTGGTGACGGGCATGGGTAGCGTCAGTATCATGGTCTGTCTGATTTTCTGAGATCTGGTGCCCAAACTTCCTTATTTGGGACTTCTCATTTGTTCATTAAATATATTTTTGATTTTCTATGATTTGAGATACTGGCGACCAACAGCCATGATATATGTATTTAATTCAAACCAAGTTAGTTGAATTTAATTCAGTACAGCTAAAAATTGTTGTACCATATACTAAATGTTAAGCATAAGATTCATTACTGAAGACCCAAAAGTTAAAGGCAGGGTTTTTTTTGTTTTTGTTTTTGTTTTTGTTTTTGTTTTTGTTTAATTTGGACATCTCCTTCAGGTAAACTCAATAACTAGTATATCACATCTAGCCGGAGAATAATTAGAAATGAATACTTAGTAAATTCGCAAATAATTATCAGCCTATTATTTTTGCTCTGACAGATTAGTATCAAAGCTATCTTAATGTTTAGCTGTGACAATGCCATCTTACTTTATACTACTTTTCCTAAGACACAATCATTTACAGCTGAGTTAAAAAGAGATATGTTTATAAGTAAATTAAGAGAGATTATCTCAAGAAAGAAAACATTCTGTCTGTAACATAAATAAAACAACTTGCTTTAGTTAAGTATAACACAGCTGTACTCACACTTTTTCTAAATTGTTCAATATTCTGTGGCTTGAAGCTAAGGAATAAACATCTTTAGATAAAAAAGAGATTTTTATGCCAGGTCCTATATTGCTTATTTTGCTGAGTTCTAATAAGCTGGTAATTATAAAGTAAAATTATTATTAAAAAACAGGTTTAAAAAGTTTCCAACCCTTAAACATGTTCTATAAATTAATTCCTGTAATTCTTAAGGATATTGTTCTCCCTAAGCAAAGTGATAATGATTGATCTTAAGAACTGTCGATTTCACTAAAATTCTTATCTCTGAGGTGAAACAGAACTGAACCTAGATTTTGAGCAGTGCTTTCCAAAGAAAGCAGGGTATTTGGGCTGATGAGCACCATCCCTGGGATTTACATAACAGTTCTCACTAATACCTGTCTTGCTGTTTAGGTTATTTGAGTTTGACTATATTGAACAAAAGTACAAGTAAATCTCTATTTTTAAGTTATCACTGTGGCAGCATGGAGCAAGGTTTTCCTTTAAAACTATGTATTTATTGTAAAATGACACAATTTCCAATATAAACAGTTGAAACAATACAAAAGAGTGCTGTTTCAATTCTGTAGCTTACTTGCCTGAGTTAACCACTGTTAATCTTGTAATAAATATTCTACCAGATATTTTTCTATACACACACATGCACACACACAACATATACTCACACGCCCTTACATTTGGCATTTCTTGTTTTCTAGAGCTCATATTATACATGTTACTCTGCAAAAGATGTTTCATTTGATATGTTGTAGACAATTTTCCGTGTTAGAACATGTAAATTTATTGTATTTAGTTTAATTGGAGCTTGGTTGTTTTGAAAAAATCCATCTGTGTTTTATTTCTGTGACCTACTGGGTGAAAACAAGGTGTAAAAGGGAGAGATTAGGGATCCACACTATTTAACTAGGAAAACCCTGCTTGTATCTGTTTTATGTATTGGGAACTCTCAGATAATTTTATTTAAATAAAGATTTTTATTTCTAAAAACTTTTGTAAATCTCTGATTACTAAAACAATATTACTTTCAGAACAATGATATTTGGAGAAATAAAATAATTTTAAATATTTTGACGTATATAAATTACGGCCTTTTCCCATGGCTTCCACAGGTTTTTTCCAAGTCTTAAAATTCACTTCATAGAAAGTGAGAAGAAATATCCTCTGGAGACCCAAGCATTTATTTTCCTTTGTGCAGAGTCTGATGCTAAAATTAATTCTCTGCTGTAATTTTGATGTTTCTGCTGTATCTTCTGAGAATTATGTATGAAAATGCATACATATAAATAGAACTCTTGATATAATTAAGCTTTGTTCACTTTAGCTTCCTTTATAAAAGAATTTTTTTAAATCATCAATTCCCATTTAATTTTAATTTAATTTTAAAATGAAGTAATTTTCTCTGTTTCAGCATAATAAATCATTTAATAAAGATAGTGTGAGTAGCTGGAATTTATAGGTATTGTTGAGAGATTTATAATACATGATCTGTTAAATAATATAGGGTTTTGAGTTTTTTATTTTGTTTTGTTTTTTTGCAGTTTGGTTTTTGAAAACTTTGCCCACATTTCTAAAGTGACTTCTCTTTAGAAATTTTTCTAACCCTTGTTTCTTCTGTTCTCATCATACTCAAGTTTCTTTAGTAATAATTACTGGATTTTTTTTCTTTACGTTTCCACTCAGTATGGATTCAGTGAAGGCAGTTCACCACTATGGATAGGTGTATGAACACTAACTAAACAAGCCTCCTGGATGTGAAATCGAGCTGTCACTTACTAGCTCCAATTTCAGCTACTCAACTCTCCTGTACCTTAGTTCTGTCACTAGAAAAATAGAAATGACAACAGCAATTACTAAAGAGGTGTTGAATGGATTAAATGAATTCATAAACATAATGAATTTAGAATGATATTTGAGCTCTGTAAAATACTTGTTATGTATTAGGTATAATTATTATTCTGAGATTTTATTTTCTCCTCCCATATCAAGTTGTTCCTTTCCCCAACATTATGTCCATTATTTCTAAGTATTATCATCAGTAGTAATTATCATCCCTAACATTTATCATGTATTTGCTGTGTCACAAACATTCCACCAAGCACTTTAAGTGTATTATCTCATTTAATCTGCTCAGCTATATTTGAGATAGTATTAATATAATTGTTTTACAGATTAAAAGAAAAAAATTAAAAACAAGAGTTTGAGAGGTAAAGTAATGTTTTATGGTTGATTCTATAGCTTGTATGTGGAAAAATAGAGATTCGAATTCAAATCATATTCATACTTTTAACCAGTAACAGAGCTTTATACCATGCAATCTATATTTACCTCAAGCTATAATCTATCTTCATATTCTTAATTTCTCTTCACTTAGATATCATCATCTCTTTTAGTTGATAGAACCAAACGTGTGCCACTTTGTGGTGATCTGGTACAGCTGTCATCTCTCAGCCTCCTAGGTGCTCCTTTTCCCACTTCGCAGACATCGTTCTACTTCTGCCTCTGGCTTCTTGTTTTAATACTCTCAACTTTAGTTGCTCCTACAGTCCTCTAGTATCTTCAAGTCGATCAGTAACTTTGATGTACTCAGTGGTAAATTCTTTCCATGGTCCCGAATGTTGGCTGGAGTCCTTTCCTTTATATTTTATAAAAATCCACAGGGACTAAAGCAAGGGGATTTATACGGAATAAAGCTCTTATTCACCTGTAAGAAACATTTCTCCTGACCATGGATAAACCTATGTCTTCCACATGGGCACCTGTTGCTTTCCTCATCTGTAACTTAGGTTACTAGCTTTCTGTGTCTATGTCTCAACATCTCTTTCACCCAGCAGTAATCTCAGGACAGCCTTTGTCTTTGCTCAGAAGAGTCAATCTCAGTGTTTCAGTTATCCACCTCTCAGCTCCTCCATCATCACTATTTCACCAGATGGTATAGGAAGCAGTGTGGAAAATGAGAAAGAAAAGAACTAGGGCTTCATCGTGTATATTTTTTCCAACTTTATTTATAAAAGATCTTTAGAGATTGTGTGTGTGTGTGTGTGTGTGTGTGTGTGTGTGTGTGTGAAAATGGCAAAATAGAACCAGAGTAATAATATTTGTATTATGATATATACGCATAAAGGTATGTAAAAAATTTCACTCTACATGAATCCTACTCTATGTGTAGTGTGTGTGATATGTGTGATATATATGCATGTGATATATAAGTCCATAATTTTTTTTTGTTTTTAGAAAGAAACAGAAGTGGATTCATTACGTATATTCTATAGAGAGATTATGAAATAAGAGCTTTTTGCTTAGTTGATGTGTTAAAATAATACACATTCTGAAAATGACATACACGTTATTTAAGAAACACACTTTATAGGGTAAAGTCCAAGCCAAGTGGTACAAGTTGTGAGGCTATTCATAACTTTTCTCACAACTTGACTACTCTACTTGTTTTGGTTCCTCTGATTTTTCATCTTGCTACCTAAACTACTCTTTTATTATTCCCATCCTATGTATGGGTATGCTTTATACACGCTATCATAATGCATTGCATTTGGTCTCTAGTTCTCTCACATGTAAAACAGACTATTTATCTAACAGTTAGGACTTTCTCTTATTCATCTTTGTACTCTCAAGGTCTAGTAAATGGTTAGAGCTCAGTAACATTTTTAAAATATGAGCATACTATTATGATTTACTCTCTACCCCCTATAAAAGTCATCTTGTAATAAAACATTAGCTGGAAATGTACACTGAAATATGTACCCCTTAAATTTGGCACTCCACTTTTCTAATAATCTTTAATAATATTGTCTTCTAACAGACCAAAAAAATGAGAGAAATGTTTAAGTAGGGTCCTACTAAATCATAATGTTTAACATGCCTATGCTGTAGTGCTCTATAAATTGCTGAGGATAAGCTTGATTTTTATTTTTATTTAGACTGAGAATATAAGCTTAATGCCAAGTGAATACACATAGAAAATAGAAAATATATATACAACATTGTGTTCACTGTCATACTTTTCAAGATGATTATGTTTAAAGACTATAATTAATTTTCTAGTAAGAACTTGCCTGAAATGCCATGAAAACGGCTGCATTTAGACAGAATTTTGTATCATTGACATTGCCTAGGAATTATTTCAGTTAGGAGTATTGCCTTAGTTTTCTATTGCTGCTGTGACAAATTACCACAAATTTAGTGGCTTGAAACAACATAGATTTCTTTTCCTACAGTTCTGTAGGTCAGAAGTGTGATATTGACACTCACTGAATAAAATCAAGATGCCGGAGGGCTGAGTTTCTTCTTAGTATGCTGAAAGAAGGAAAGCACTTGCTTGCCTTTTCCATTTTCTAGAGGGAGTCAACATTCCTAGGTTAGGGACCTTCTTCCTTCATCTCAAAGCTGGCAATATTGCATCTCTCTGCATCACCATTACCACATGAGGTTTATCCCAGGAATATAAGGTATGCTTGACATCTGAAAATCAATCAATATGATTCACAGTACCAATAGAAAAAAGGATAGAAATCACATAATTTCAATCAGCACAGAAATATAAATTAAAAAATCAATGCTTTCAATCAACACAGAAAAATAAATTAAAAATCTAGTTCTTTCCAAGCCCTTCCCTAATGCACAATATGCTCTAGTCCATGAACTTTTATTGAGTTAAAGTCGCTCTCGCCTTTTAAATGAGCCCAACGCGTCAAAATAAGATGTATCTTTATCAAAAGAAAAGCTGGGGGGAGGGGGGAAGCAATTTTTTTGTGCCTTATAGTAGTCATCCCAAGAAAATGATGTTTCCAAAACCCAATAATTTAGAATCACAGTACTATTTTTTAGAATCACAGTACTACTTTTGATAGTTAATTACTAGGCTTAATGTGTCTCAGAATACAAAGTATTTAAAAAAATCATTAGAACAAAAATAAAATTTCTTGGGTCAGCCTAGCCAAGATATCAGACAATAAGTCTTTGATAGCTGTTTAGAATTTCAACTTTTTTGGAATTTTAACTTCTGAAATTAACCAAATTAAAAGAGAACTCCCAACAAGAGACCAATTGTTATGCCATATGTTCACAGAGTTTAACAAGAAAGATTTGTAAGACATGCTAGTAAGATTCTTAGTAAGAGTTCTGTATTTTTTATGCCACTTCCTTAAATTTTTCTGAGGTGTCTTAGCAAAATTGAAACCATTTTCCTTGATAGCACCCTAGATTTTATTTCTGCCCAGAAGCCATTTCTCAATTTTAACACTGAGAATAATATAATCAGAATAAAAATCAGTTTTATTTTGGATCCATGCAGATCCTGGTGCCTTTATATTTACCAATTATCTCTCTAGCTTATCCCTCTTCTCGCCTATATTATTAGACAACCTGAAGACAATCGGCACCCACAACAATCTGCCTAGAAATCTCCTTAGCTAGACCATTTTGGTTAATAGCTACCTTTTCTATTTTCCTTGTCACTGCATGTAACAGTGTTGTAAACTTTCTGTCACTACAGGACAAAGGCCCATTGCCTACAGCTCCTAATATCTCTGTCCTAGTTTTAAGCCCTTATCGACTATCTCCTCAAAGGCCATCAGGTTTTTACTAAGTTTCTTTAAGGCCATTTTTTTTCCTGCTCTCTGACCCCAAATCTACTTCTACATGTTTTAGCATTGCTCCTCTAACAGGTACCAAAACATCTTCCAGTTGTTATTGCTGTGCAGGATACCTGCACAAACCTTAATGAATCAAAACTACATATTTCATTATCTATCATGATTTGGGAAACTGGCTGGGCCAACTAGGTGATTCTTTGATTCTCTCAGGAAGTTGCAGTCAGATAATGGCTAAG
>NW_011888857.1:6549136-6552601 GCF_000151845.1 Pteropus vampyrus
ATGTTAAATGTATTTAATTTTTATATATGAAAGAGGAGAAGTCATTTTGATAGTTTGGTTCTATAGATCTTTCTTTTTTAAATTTTGCTATCTCTCGTGGTTTGTTTCAGGGCTTGCTGATACTTTTCTGTAACCTCATTTCCCTGGAATCATTCAAATCTAGTGTCTGAAAGAGAAATTATATTTGTTTCTATCATGGTTCTGCAACTTTAACTTGAAAAGTTAACTAAATTTTCTGATTATGTTTGTTTGTTTGTTTGTTTGATTTTGGAGGGGGACTATAAAGGTGCATGGATTTTAGACCCAAATGCACAGGAGGGAAAGTCTGAGTTTAGGAGTCTTCAAGCAGTCTTCTTTTTCTTTCCCTTCTTTTCCACGCTCTCCTCCTTTATCTTCTTCTTCTCCGTTATACTTCATAAGGGTGTGACTCTAAAAGATGTCTCTGCTTTACATAGTTGCCTCTGATCTGACCATCATCTTACTGGCCTCTGATTTTCTTATCTTTAGTACGGATTCAGGCTCTAGAATCAGGAGATGCCTCAAAGTCAAAAGTTGGATCCAGTTATAACTTAAACCCTTGGATTGAATCTGCTTTGTAATGTTTGCCTTTCATAAAAGGATTTAAAAAGCATTCATTGAAAAAGCAATGTTTTATATCACATGCTACATTTTTAGAGATGCTATGTTGCAAAGGATTTATCTGAACATATAAATTGCTACAGAATTGAAAACACTGCTTTTGCTATTTGAGCCTTGTGTCTCTGTCAATCCACTTTATGTCTGAATTCAAGGAGAGTTCACTCTAATAACTTTAACTCCACAACATCATATACATATATGTGTGTCTGTGTACATATATACATATATACATGTATATAAAGATATATACATATATATATATATACATATATATACAAATAAGAAACTTTCAATCACATATCCTAGCTTTGCATTCTCCACATTCTTATTCTCCAACTTTATTCTCTAATAATAATATGCTATATTATTATAACATAAGACTTTTAGTCCTATGTTACTATAATTGTCTTATTCTTGGGAATTTTGTAGACTACAGTTTAGCTACATTTAGCTTTGAGAAGTTTTATGTCTTCAGAGGCCGATAGGGTTTTCTTCAGTAACCAATACCATCCTGAGGTTATCAAAAGCTTTTCTTTTTGCCACATGTTTTCCTTTAGCCATAAAATATGACCCTAACTTAATGCTTCTCCTTATTTTTCCCTTATTCCCACTCATACAACTTTCTTTAGTTTATATTTTTATTCTGGCTTTTTCACTTTCTTCCTTTATATACTGTTATCGCTGTTGTTTAGATCAGAGTAGTGTGCCTTAATCTATTTTGCATTTTGTTTGTTTGCTTTAAGGCCAAGCATTAGTTTTGATTTTGCACTTCTCTGTATTTGGATTTATGGATATCCTCTGGAGTAAGAAAAATGAAGTAAATGAGAGTTCATCTGTTCAAATAAATTTGGCTCCCCTCCACCTGCTTAAGTAGTATAATTCCACTCAGGGATTATCTCCATTCATTCCTATTCCTCCCTGAGATTTTCTTCCATATGGCTCATCTTTCTGGTATTTCACTTAGAGATGTAATTTGACATATACACTGGGGATGAACATCATGCATTGACTTACCTACACAACAGCTAAAATAATTATCACCTTGAATCTCATCTGAGAAAGCTTGATATATTTCATCTAATCTTTCCTTTCAAATCTGTCAGTTTTATGTAACAATAAAATATTGCTGTTCCAGACTTCTCAATTATTCCTATTAACACCTTAGTTACAGCTTTAAGAGGCAATTTCTCAATATCTTTCTGGTTTTGAATGTTCCCTCAAGGTAAAGTACTCAATCTGATTTTAAAACTCTAATTTTCTTCCACTTAATCTCTTTGGTTCCCACTAACCCTGGTGACAACTGAATTAGCTCCTATCTTCTTAGTTCCATCCTGAATAGTAGTTGATTTTGAATATAAATCATTTTTTTCTTTTTATTATTACCTCCCTTAGGCTCCAAAGATGTTTGCATTTTTTAAATGCCTATTGGTTCTCCAGATCAACTAACCTTCCTCCTAAGTTCCTTCTTTTTCCTTTTTATTCTTTTAGCATTCATCCTCTATTGCTCTCATTTTTGATTCTCAGACTAAAACATTTTTTAGAATAATCTAATTACTCTTTAAATTTATGAGAAATCTGATATCTGGAGAGAGATGAATTTCAGGCATAAATTTTAAATTGTTCCTTTTAGATTTTGTGTTTTCAATTTCATTCAGGTTTATTTTTTCCTCAACCAAAGAAAGTTAATTATACTCTGTAAAATAATATTTGGTTCTCTTTATCTGCTCATTGACATAGTCTAGCACTTTTATGTTATTAAAATCATAATGAAAGTCTTATGATCTTTGTCAGGGCTTAGGGCATTTTTTTTCTTTCTGCCTGCATTTGTACCTTGGTTGAAGAAAATAGAAACTTACATCCTCTTGGAAGTATTTAGAAGAAATCTATCTTTATTTCTTGCTCTCCAATTATATTTATTTGATTGTTAAAGCTAGGAGAAAATGGTCATTATACATATGTGATGTAGCCTCCTTCTGGGTCTATTTTCGGATATCTTCCTGTTTTTCAGCCTGAAATTACTCTCCAATGGTCCACCAGTAAGTTCCCTGGGGCTTTTCTACAGCAGAAGCGGACAGTTCCTCTTTTGTGTGAGTACATGTATATAATTTCAATTAAACGGAGATTTCAAAAGTCAATTTGTTCCTGAATCATGTTATTCACTTCAGTTATAGCAAAAAATTATCTTGATCCTTATGTCCTTCCTCCATTTCTCAATTTGGCATCCCTTGGATCTCTCGCAGGCCATTTTAAGGAACATAAAATTCTTCATATCATTAAATGTCTACAAACTACTTTTAAAGTCTATCATCTTCTTGATTTTTATAATAAATAAGTGCAGAAGATATTCAAGTTGTTAAACTGTTTTAAAGAGAAGGGAACTGAAACTTGTAGAGACAAAACAACCTACCAAAGTTTACATGGATGCTAAGTTGCAGAGCTGAGGGAAGAACCAAGTTCTGACAATATAGAATTATACTCCAGGAAAATCGCAAACTCTTAAAATGCATTTAGGTAATTGAGCTGAAGAGTATACTGCATTAGCTTTGGAAATCCAATCACTCCCAGTCAGTTCCTCAGGTGGTAGCTATCAAGATGTTTGACACTTTTGCCATTACCCAACTCTCTTGCCCCTAGGGATCCGTGTCTAGAGGCTCTGTGTCTCTCTAAACCAAGGACACTCATGCAAATGACCCAGTTAATGTAAAAAAAGGAATCTTTTGACCATTTGTGTTCATAGGAAATGTGAAGAAGTTTAAGAAGAGAAGTGCGAGCTAATCATCGCTTTAGCTGTCTGAGCTGCTAAGTGTCCTTCACAGTGTTAATGAG
>NW_011888857.1:6552651-6562790 GCF_000151845.1 Pteropus vampyrus
TATTCAAGTTGTTAAACTGTTTTAAAGAGAAGGGAACTGAAACTTGTAGAGACAAAACAACCTACCAAAGTTTACATGGATGCTAAGTTGCAGAGCTGAGGGAAGAACCAAGTTCTGACAATATAGAATTATACTCCAGGAAAATCGCAAACTCTTAAAATGCATTTAGGTAATTGAGCTGAAGAGTATACTGCATTAGCTTTGGAAATCCAATCACTCCCAGTCAGTTCCTCAGGTGGTAGCTATCAAGATGTTTGACACTTTTGCCATTACCCAACTCTCTTGCCCCTAGCGATCCGTGTCTAGAGGCTCTGTGTCTCTCTAAACCAAGGACACTCATGCAAATGACCCAGTTAATGTAAAAAAAGGAATCTTTTGACCATTTGTGTTCATAGGAAATGTGAAGAAGTTTAAGAAGAGAAGTGCGAGCTAATCATCGCTTTAGCTGTCTGAGCTGCTAAGTGTCCTTCACAGTGTTAATGAGGCTTTAACACTGTTCTTTCTTTGTTATTTGTCTTGCTTGTTCTACATTAGTAACTCTTTTTTACCACATTAGAGAGGCTTGGAAATTGCTTGATGAAACACCTATCCATTCTGGTAAAAGTGCTTTCATGATTAGATTTCTGGCTGTGTAATTTTGCTTTCATGGTACTCCATCCAGCTCAATCATCAGAAAGGTGATAAGAGTAGCTCTTTCTAGGCCAGGCAGTATTACAAAGCTGACACAATACCGGAAATGAACTTCACCATGTGTCACTAATGCAAAGATGCAGCAATACTAGCTATTCTGTTTAGTAAAGACAACTAGTATAAGTACATTCAAAAAAAAAAAAAAAAAAGCACATGATAATTAATGGACTGGAGATGCCAGAAATGTGCAGGGATGAGAGTTTATTATGATCAATTTATTGACCAAAGCTAAATTCTTTCCCATTTTGCTTAGCAACTTTTGTTTTTCATGATTTAATGTTTAGAAATGTGTACAATGTATAGTTGTCGAGACAGCTGTGCAGAGCATCTGCTAAGTGAATAGTGCAGAATTGAACATGTGAAGGTAAATTAAAAATGCAATACAGTTACAAGGAATTGGCCCTATGCAGTTGTGGGAGCTGGCTAAGCCATCTCTGTTGGGCTTTTGTCTGATGCTGGAACTTGAACTTTACAGGGCAGACAGTCAGGAAGTGATAATGGCTCTGAGGTAGGAAAGGTGAAGGGCAGGCCAGAATCCACAGGCACGATCTAGAACGAAGATAGACCAAAGCCCATGTTGTTTTTTATTGCCTCTGTCCTGAGCGACAACTGTATCCTACAGAAGCTGGCACCATTTGTCAGAGGGCTAAACACACACTTCTAGCTGAGAAATCAGAGAAGTTGAAGAAGGATCTGGGGAAGGGAGGGCAGTCACAGATCAGCTGCTGCTTCATGCTGGTGGAGGTGTGTAATTAGCTCGACAAAAAGTATGTGAGCTACAAAAATAGCTGCTCTTTCTCTTCTGCTCTCCAGATCTCCCATGAATCTCCTTTGTGGCCCTCTGTAAAGAGAAACACATAAGAAAAGGGCTTCTGGGAAATGTAGTTCAGCCTAGCCAAGTGTACATATTACAAAGTCATCCTAATATTCTTTCTGTCCAGAAATGAACATGCCTCTTCTCTGTTAGACCATCAGTGTGTGTGACATTAAGACTATCTAGTCAGCAGTGGAACTGGGTTTTGATTTTGTTACTCCTGTAATTACTTTCTGTCCACCACATTATTTCATATTCTTCGATAGGTGAACTTACCTTGGGCTTAGTGTGTTGAAACACTATTTGTTTATAATAAATACACTTTCCTCCCTTCCATTGAGTTGCTTTTCCGCATTTCTCAAAACTACTTGACCATTTATGGCCATTTAGAGTGCAAGTCTATACCTGAACTTGCTCCTCTGTTTCATTGTTCTATATGCCTATCCTTTCACCAGTTCCACAATGTGTCTTGATTACTGTAGCTTTTTAGTAAGACTTGAAATCAAGTAATACAAATCCTTCAACTTTATTTTTTTTTTGTTATTTCAGCTATTCTAGTTCCTTTTTCTTCTCATATGCATCTTTAAATTAGCTCGTCGACATTTACAAAAAATATTGATAAAATTTCATAGTGAATCTATAGTTTGATAAGATTCGATCTTAATATTGATATTTACAGTGCATAAATATGGCATATCTCTCAATTTTTAAGCCTTAATTCTTCAATAAGTGTTTTGTAGTTTTTCCACAAAAAATCTGTAAATATTTTGCTAGATTTACAGTTAATGATTTTGGGGGATTTGGGTTCTATTGTTAATTATATTGTTTTATTTTTTATTTTAATTTCCAATCGAAATAAAAGTCAAATACTAGCAATTTGCTAGTATATAAATTAAAATTGATTTTAATATACTGATCTTTTGTCCTGTGATCTTGCATAACAGTTACTAGTTCTAAGAGCTTTTTTTTGTAGATTCCTTGGGATTTTTTGTGTAGACAATCATGGCATCTGCAAAAAGAAGCAGTTTTACTTCTTCCTTTCTAATCTGTATACCTCTTATTTCCTTTATTCCTTCATTTCACTAACTAATTATTTGAGTACAAGGTTGAATTTAAATAGTAAGAGAAGAACGTGTTTCTAGGATATCTTCTGTTCCTTTATTGACCTCTCAGAGGAAGTGACACTTTTCTTATGGTAAATTTATGTGGCACTGTTTTCATGTTGCTCTTTTCCAAATTAGTCTTTCCAAATGGTCCTTGTGGATATGGGAAGATGAAGTAATAAAACTCTTGGAAGATAAAGAGCTGAGCAAACAATGCAAGAAGAATATACAGGCATATCCAAAAGACAGAGAAAACACAAAAAATAAACTGATTTCATCAATCTCAAATAGGATTGAGCTATTCATATTTTCTTCATGTATTGCATACTAAATGGTATATAGGGCTGAAAATTCTAGAATAGACTACAGACAGCTTATTGTATTTGAGAGTATTTGATCTCAGTTAGGGGTCATTAGACAAGACCACACTTTTGTGGGTGATTAATGGGTGTCTCTGAAAAAGTAGATATTTCTGCCATTAACCATGTAATATAGGAAGAGATCAGAGGCCAAAATATGAATTGAGGAAGACAAGGAGGAAGACACTCTCCTATAAAGTATTGCCACTGGCATTAAGACTGGAAGAGGAAAAAAATTAACAAAATTCATGAAGAGACAACCCTGTTCTCAACAGGATCACCATGATAGCAGCTCTAGCCATCTGGGCTTTGGTAGACATTATAAATTACTCCTCTCACATGTTATACTTCTCTTTCTTTATATCTAACTCTTTAATGACATCTCATCATGATTTACCATCTGGTCTTGGATGTTATTGTGGATAATTACATCGCACTTGGGGACAAAATAGTAAAGAGGAAAACAGTAATAGCCTAATGGAAATTGTGTGTCCAGAAACTTTAGGAGACAACTCCAGGCAAAATAGCCACGATCTATGGGAAAAAAAAAAAAAATGTGCAACAGCCATTTGAAATAGAGGGCCCCGTATCCAGAACAAGTCTATGGTAGAAGGGAGCATCCTTCTTTTATCCCAAGATATATTTAATAAGTAACAGTAGGAATGTATAAGTAACTAGCAAAACAAGACTCCAAGAGAAGTGCGAGCTAATCATCGCTTTAGCTGTCTGAGCTGCTAAGTGTCCTTCACAGTGTTAATGAGGCTTTAACACTGTTCTTTCTTTGTTATTTGTCTTGCTTGTTCTACATTAGTAACTCTTTTTTACCACATTAGAGAGGCTTGGAAATTGCTTGATGAAACACCTATCCATTCTGGTAAAAGTGCTTTCATGATTAGATTTCTGGCTGTGTAATTTTGCTTTCATGGTACTCCATCCAGCTCAATCATCAGAAAGGTGATAAGAGTAGCTCTTTCTAGGCCAGGCAGTATTACAAAGCTGACACAATACCGGAAATGAACTTCATCATGTGTCACTAATGCAAAGATGCAGCAATACTAGCTATTCTGTTTAGTAAAGACAACTAGTATAAGTACATTCAAAAAAAAAAAAAAAAAAGCACATGATAATTAATGGACTGGAGATGCCAGAAATGTGCAGGGATGAGAGTTTATTATGATCAATTTATTGACCAAAGCTAAATTCTTTCCCATTTTGCTTAGCAACTTTTGTTTTTCATGATTTAATGTTTAGAAATGTGTACAATGTATAGTTGTCGAGACAGCTGTGCAGAGCATCTGCTAAGTGAATAGTGCAGAATTGAACATGTGAAGGTAAATTAAAAATGCAATACAGTTACAAGGAATTGGCCCTATGCAGTTGTGGGAGCTGGCTAAGCCATCTCTGTTGGGCTTTTGTCTGATGCTGGAACTTGAACTTTACAGGGCAGGCAGTCAGGAAGTGATAATGGCTCTGAGGTAGGAAAGGTGAAGGGCAGGCCAGAATCCACAGGCACGATCTAGAACGAAGATAGACCAAAGCCCATGTTGTTTTTTATTGCCTCTGTCCTGAGCGACAACTGTATCCTACAGAAGCTGGCACCATTTGTCAGAGGGCTAAACACACACTTCTAGCTGAGAAATCAGAGAAGTTGAAGAAGGATCTGGGGAAGGGAGGGCAGTCACAGATCAGCTGCTGCTTCATGCTGGTGGAGGTGTGTAATTAGCTCGACAAAAAGTATGTGAGCTACAAAAATAGCTGCTCTTTCTCTTCTGCTCTCCAGATCTCCCATGAATCTCCTTTGTGGCCCTCTGTAAAGAGAAACACATAAGAAAAGGGCTTCTGGGAAATGTAGTTCAGCCTAGCCAAGTGTACATATTACAAAGTCATCCTAATATTCTTTCTGTCCAGAAATGAACATGCCTCTTCTCTGTTAGACCATCAGTGTGTGTGACATTAAGACTATCTAGTCAGCAGTGGAACTGGGTTTTGATTTTGTTACTCCTGTAATTACTTTCTGTCCACCACATTATTTCATATTCTTCGATAGGTGAACTTACCTTGGGCTTAGTGTGTTGAAACACTATTTGTTTATAATAAATACACTTTCCTCCCTTCCATTGAGTTGCTTTTCCGCATTTCTCAAAACTACTTGACCATTTATGGCCATTTAGAGTGCAAGTCTATACCTGAACTTGCTCCTCTGTTTCATTGTTCTATATGCCTATCCTTTCACCAGTTCCACAATGTGTCTTGATTACTGTAGCTTTTTAGTAAGACTTGAAATCAAGTAATACAAATCCTTCAACTTTATTTTTTTTTTGTTATTTCAGCTATTCTAGTTCCTTTTTCTTCTCATATGCATCTTTAAATTAGCTCGTCGACATTTACAAAAAATATTGATAAAATTTCATAGTGAATCTATAGTTTGATAAGATTCGATCTTAATATTGATATTTACAGTGCATAAATATGGCATATCTCTCAATTTTTAAGCCTTAATTCTTCAATAAGTGTTTTGTAGTTTTTCCACAAAAAATCTGTAAATATTTTGCTAGATTTACAGTTAATGATTTTGGGGGATTTGGGTTCTATTGTTAATTATATTGTTTTATTTTTTATTTTAATTTCCAATCGAAATAAAAGTCAAATACTAGCAATTTGCTAGTATATAAATTAAAATTGATTTTAATATACTGATCTTTTGTCCTGTGATCTTGCATAACAGTTACTAGTTCTAAGAGCTTTTTTTTGTAGATTCCTTGGGATTTTTTGTGTAGACAATCATGGCATCTGCAAAAAGAAGCAGTTTTACTTCTTCCTTTCTAATCTGTATACCTCTTATTTCCTTTATTCCTTCATTTCACTAACTAATTATTTGAGTACAAGGTTGAATTTAAATAGTAAGAGAAGAACGTGTTTCTAGGATATCTTCTGTTCCTTTATTGACCTCTCAGAGGAAGTGACACTTTTCTTATGGTAAATTTATGTGGCACTGTTTTCATGTTGCTCTTTTCCAAATTAGTCTTTCCAAATGGTCCTTGTGGATATGGGAAGATGAAGTAATAAAACTCTTGGAAGATAAAGAGCTGAGCAAACAATGCAAGAAGAATATACAGGCATATCCAAAAGACAGAGAAAACACAAAAAATAAACTGATTTCATCAATCTCAAATAGGATTGAGCTATTCATATTTTCTTCATGTATTGCATACTAAATGGTATATAGGGCTGAAAATTCTAGAATAGACTACAGACAGCTTATTGTATTTGAGAGTATTTGATCTCAGTTAGGGGTCATTAGACAAGACCACACTTTTGTGGGTGATTAATGGGTGTCTCTGAAAAAGTAGATATTTCTGCCATTAACCATGTAATATAGGAAGAGATCAGAGGCCAAAATATGAATTGAGGAAGACAAGGAGGAAGACACTCTCCTATAAAGTATTGCCACTGGCATTAAGACTGGAAGAGGAAAAAAATTAACAAAATTCATGAAGAGACAACCCTGTTCTCAACAGGATCACCATGATAGCAGCTCTAGCCATCTGGGCTTTGGTAGACATTATAAATTACTCCTCTCACATGTTATACTTCTCTTTCTTTATATCTAACTCTTTAATGACATCTCATCATGATTTACCATCTGGTCTTGGATGTTATTGTGGATAATTACATCGCACTTGGGGACAAAATAGTAAAGAGGAAAACAGTAATAGCCTAATGGAAATTGTGTGTCCAGAAACTTTAGGAGACAACTCCAGGCAAAATAGCCACGATCTATGGGAAAAAAAAAAAAATGTGCAACAGCCATTTGAAATAGAGGGCCCCGTATCCAGAACAAGTCTATGGTAGAAGGGAGCATCCTTCTTTTATCCCAAGATATATTTAATAAGTAACAGTAGGAATGTATAAGTAACTAGCAAAACAAGACTCCTCACAATGAAGCAGGAAGAAAGAATAGAGTGATGATAATTTAGTTTCCTAACAACGACCAAAAAAAACTTAAACTGATAAGTGATATTAGATTCATTTCATTAAAAAATTGAGTCAATAAAAATTAAATCACTCTAAAATGATTTACTTAAAATGGTAATTTAAGTGTTGTAGGATTCTCGAATGGAGAGACGGGACACCGAGACTATAAGCAGGAAGCAGCACTTCAGTTGATGCCAGCACCGGCTCAGTGGATTCCTATCCAAAGGCTGAGCCCTGATTGTAATATAACAAGCAGTTTTATACAGTCTTGTTATTCCTACACAGCTACAGAGATAAGGAAGAACATTAATTGGTTGGCTAGCCATGAATCAACGGATGTGAGCTGGAGAGTCCTTGAGGTGTGTAGAGGGGGAGGGGGCAGTCAGGAATGGCCAGGAAATGGCCAGGCAGGGGCATCCTGCCCCACAAGTGCCAAATGAAAGTGTGACAGCTAAAGCATGAACAATTTTTTTTTTTTTTTAAAGAAGCACAACGTTAACTTCATATTTGAGGAGAATAAGCACAAATGTATTAAGTCTCTGAATTGCCTTTAAGGAGAAAGTGCTTTGAAATCGGAGAGGACCACATTCGACTTTGCATCTGGGCCGATTTGTCCCCATTATGACACTTCTTTGGGCATGTGGACCCAGAAATCGAAACAGATTGCCTGAAGAGCCTTGCATTTGTTCTTGATAATGAACAAGGCAGCCTGCTGACTGCTGGATGCTTGTTTGAAAATACTTGGATGCACAACAACTGCAATGTCTATGGGATATCCCATCCTGAGTTTGTGTTTGCCAGCTGTACTCACTCTGCCTGAAAATGAGATCAAAACAGGGTTTTCTTGCCTGGACTTGTCTAATAAATCACATTATTGGTTTAGAATTCTTATAGCAGCTGTAGTTATGTTTACATAAATGACTAAAACACCTCCTCTTTCCATCACCACCTTCACACATTCAGTGGGATAAATATGACAGCTACTCTTTCATCCAATATTTATTAAGCACCAATGGTGCTGTTAGCCACTGGGAATAGAGATAGATGTATCCTCATTTATCAAGGAGCCCAATCTAGTGATCAGAGGTAGGCGGACAAACAATTACTATAGATATATCAGCAAAGTTGCTTGACTATCAGCAACTGAAGGATGCTGTTTAATCCCACCAACATACTACCATATCTATCCCTTTGTTGAGTCTATAATCTGGAGAGTGAGAATGGAAGTCTCCTTTTCAGAGGGGAAAAAATCATAATGCTTATGAGCAATAAAGATGTTATTTTTTCACATTGAACACTATTTAATATGTGGAATTGAGTTAGCAAGTTCAAGATTTTCTGCTTGAGAGACAGGATAGGTATTAAACAGATTTTACAGATCAGCGATGGAAATAAGAGACTGGCAGGCTCTACTCCTTTCCCTAACACCCCAAGTAGACATTTCTAATAGACCCCACATACACACTTTCCCCTTTCCAATAAATCATTCCCAAGTTGTCACCACCAGCTATCAGGACCTCAGTGTGAGACAAGACTTTCCTCTGTTTCTGTTGGAGTAACTTGCTTTCTGGTGTAGTAGAGAGAACATGTATTATTTGCATCTCCCCAAAATGTTCTGGAAGATAGATAACAACGCTATTCCAACAAAGCCATTGAGATGACTTTTAATTTGGCTTTAAAAATTTCCAGGGGCAATATTTTGAGCTGTTACTCCGTATCTTGTCAGTCTATCCTAGCTGACAGAGCTTAAGATTGAATTCTTGGTAAAGACTCTTTTTCTTTCTCAGATTAATAGTAAGGTTATGATATTTTTGTCTATATATTAAGTATTTTCAATTTTTAAAAACTTTTTATGTCTCTAGTCATATTTGATACTTTGCAAATATATCATTTCCTTAAAGACACCTTCCTTGATCACCCTATGTCATAAAATAATATTTTCTATCCTTTGCTCTACTGTATTTTCCTTTATAGGACATGACATTCTGTACATTTATTTGTTTAAGTGTTTATTATCTCTCTTTTCCATTAGAATATACACTCATGAGAGCAGATTATTTTGTTTGCCTTAATCATAAAGTAAAAACAATCATTCAGTACTTGCAACAAACCTGTCAAATATGTTGATTAATTGAAAAAAGGGAAAATTAATTGAAAAATCATGAGAGGTGCGCATGGCACAAGACTCATTCTGTTGATGAGAAGGCAGAATCAGAAAGGTCTCTTGACTTGCTTTAAGTACACACACATCTGATAAACAGTACATTCTCTTCACCTTTGTTGCCTTCTTTTTGAGTGTCTCCAAAGCTTAAGGTCATATTACACCTGTTGATAGCTGTTCTCATTCAAATGAGGTCGACAAGCAGATACAACCAAAGAACATCCAATGAAACTTAGCATTTGGGGTTGGGGGATGGGGGGGAGGGAACTGTCTGATGTACTGAGAAATCTTGAAAAGAATTTAGTCATTAACTTTTTAAAAGAGACTAGCACTTTTATGGCTAGCCATAACATGAAAGGTGTGTTCAAGAACCTAAGGGATTCATTAAAATTGCTGTCTAGGATGCTCATGGCTCAGGAAGCAAAACAGACATTTCAGAGACTTTCTTTTAGGGTTGATCACTTGTCAGTTAACTCTCCGAAGTTATTTTAGTTCATCTTTAATTTGCTTGACACTTACTATCAAAGAAATTCACTTAATTGACATTATTCTTAATAAACATTAAAGAGAAGTAACTATTTTGTTACTTTCTATTACCTTCTTTGTCCCTGAATGTTTAGCCCAAGCTTTCTTGCTTTAAAATAATTATGATTCTCATTTAAAGAAATTCATATTTCAATATTAAATTTGCTGAATTCTATGAAATAATGAAATCATAAAAAAGACTTTCACCTATGCTGAGAATTCTTTATAATTATTTATGTCTATTTTTATGACTATGAAAAAATGTTATAAATTTTCCAGTTGCCCAATATACATAAACATTATTAAGTCGCTAAAGTGCTTGATATGGTTTTTAATTTTCTTGGCTTTGTGAGAACTTCCAAGTTAGTTAAAAGCAAATAGCTAACTTTTTTTTTTAAATCTATATTTAACACAGCGACCTTGAGATAATCCAAAGCAACACATAGAAAAGGGTTTACCATCTAACAGAAATCTCCTCTGACTAAACTCAATAGGTACACAAACTTCTTTCT
>NW_011888857.1:6562840-6566115 GCF_000151845.1 Pteropus vampyrus
GGGGGATGGGGGGGAGGGAACTGTCTGATGTACTGAGAAATCTTGAAAAGAATTTAGTCATTAACTTTTTAAAAGAGACTAGCACTTTTATGGCTAGCCATAACATGAAAGGTGTGTTCAAGAACCTAAGGGATTCATTAAAATTGCTGTCTAGGATGCTCATGGCTCAGGAAGCAAAACAGACATTTCAGAGACTTTCTTTTAGGGTTGATCACTTGTCAGTTAACTCTCCGAAGTTATTTTAGTTCATCTTTAATTTGCTTGACACTTACTATCAAAGAAATTCACTTAATTGACATTATCCTTAATAAACATTAAAGAGAAGTAACTATTTTGTTACTTTCTATTACCTTCTTTGTCCCTGAATGTTTAGCCCAAGCTTTCTTGCTTTAAAATAATTATGATTCTCATTTAAAGAAATTCATATTTCAATATTAAATTTGCTGAATTCTATGAAATAATGAAATCATAAAAAAGACTTTCACCTATGCTGAGAATTCTTTATAATTATTTATGTCTATTTTTATGACTATGAAAAAATGTTATAAATTTTCCAGTTGCCCAATATACATAAACATTATTAAGTCGCTAAAGTGCTTGATATGGTTTTTAATTTTCTTGGCTTTGTGAGAACTTCCAAGTTAGTTAAAAGCAAATAGCTAACTTTTTTTTTTAAATCTATATTTAACACAGCGACCTTGAGATAATCCAAAGCAACACATAGAAAAGGGTTTACCATCTAACAGAAATCTCCTCTGACTAAACTCAATAGGTACACAAACTTCTTTCTATAAATCTGTCTAAAACACAAATTTAACACAATATGGGCTTAAGCTCATTGCCATGACACCCAGATGTACTGTTTACCCAGAGCTCTTTCAATTTCATTTACTTGCTTAGACCTGGGAGAGGTGAGTAAGTCACCAATGAGGCTAAAACTGTCTCCAATATAGTCCCCCTTCCATCCTTTCTTTTGAACACTAGGAAAGAATAGTAAATTGCTTGAGAGAAATTTTTTTTCCAACTCTCCCCTGTGAACCACTTTTCAGACAGTGATACATGCTCTATTTACAGTGTGTGCTGGTTTCCAATTTTTTAGAATAGAATACTTCTTGAAGAAACTTGAGTGTCCTTGTTCTCATACATTGATTTCAACAGAGCCTCAAAACAATTTATGAAGTCAGCAAAATTTATCCTGAGCAATTTTTTTTAAGTATAGATTGGCCTATGTTCCTTCATGGAGTAGTGGATACTGGCCAAATCTCTACTGGGAAAAAATATTAGTGCTTCCACTAACTGGGTTCAGAGGCTACTGCAACTATTTAATAAGTGTGTAAATCTGGGCAAGTTACATAACCTCTCTTTTAAAATGGGGATAATAATAATAAATAATATTTACCTCATACGATTGTATGCAAATAATAAATATAAAGTGCTTAGAATGGTACTTTGCATTCTGTACTTTTATGTGAGGATTTGCTATTACTTTTACTCACTACACACACACATACACACACACATACTCTCTTTCATTACTATTAGCATGAATTGTGTTTGCTTTCTTCCTTTATAAAAATATTTACCATTCACAACTACCAACTTTAAATCTGTGGAGATCACATATTCAAATTATGGCTAATGATCACTGGTCTTGATTTTTAAATCAAGGTTTCATAAAAACACACACCTAAACAAATGTTGACTATAATCAAGTAATCTACTTTGAAGACCATGCATGTTCTTTTTAAGATCCTTGAAGGTATTTTAAACACAATATTATTCATACCCAATATCAATCTAAGAATATATATTACATATACTTAAAATATATGCATATGTACTTTTAAAGTATATGTAAATATACTTTAATACTTAAACCTATATATGTTATTAAAAAAGTATACATATGTGTGTGTGTGTGTGTGTATACATACTTTTTAACTTGCTAGGGACCCTCCCATAAATACATTTCCATATAGTTTATATTTTAACTCAAACCATTCTAAACACATCCTGCCAATTTGATGGAAATGTATAAATTATATAAATCTGGTGTTGTTTAGTAGGTAACACAATTCCTCTTACCTTGCAGGAGTTATCAGTGTCAGCCATAAGGTAACATAACTTTATATAAGTAGCTCCCCTTATATACTACAGAGGATGGACCCTGTCTAAAATGTTAGGAGTCTCTCTCAGATTTTAAAAGACTACTTGAAATGCAAGAGTGATAGAAAAATTAAGATAAAAAATAGGGAAATCGAAAAAACTAGTTCAACCAAATGATGTAAGTGTAATCCTTGGGACTAAGAACTCTAAGTCATGTGGTAGCTGAGCTTTTTATCACACCAGTGGGAGTATGAACCAAGGCACAAATTTTCATTTAAAATGCCAAGAATATACAGTGCTAATGCCAATTATCACAGCAGTGGTCATAGAAATTTTGCACTTCAAAATTATAGCTCCACGCACTGTACAAATATGTGAGTATAACTTGCTGCTTTCATTTGCTTAGATCCCCTTACTTTTTAATCCCTATTTGTTTTCAACTAATCCCTCTTAAGAAGTATCCATCTTGAGTGTTACTGATGGTCTCAAGATGGCCAAATTTGGTCATCTTTATAGCGAGGCAATTGAAAAATTTTCATAGAATACATTCTGTTGTCTCAGGGCTCTGAATAGAGTTGAACAGGGCAAGAATTCTTGTTCTAAAAATACTGCTATTTAATGAGGAACATAAAGTCATGCAAATATTGATGATTCAAATCAGTGTGTTGTGTTTTGATGCCAGTATAAAATCCTACGAGACTCTAAAGAAAAGATCAATGACTCAAAAAAGAACCTGGAAGATCTGACTGAAGATTTTGAATTTAAAGTACACTCTCAGAGAATGTACTGTTTTTAGCAAACTGACAGCAGGAGCCACCTCAGAAACTTCTGATAAGAAAAGAGAGTTCTACAAAATTTATCTATAGCTAAAAACATTGTGTCTTTTCAAACCAATCACAGCCCTATGTCAGAAAGCACTAGATTTTCAAGTAATAGATCTGAGAGTTCTGGAAGTAACCTCACTAGAAACAATTGAGAGAAGACACAAAACACCAATATCAGAGATGAGAGAGATAACATCATCACAGGTTGTACAGACATAAAACTACAGTAAATAAATATTTTGAACAACTTTATGCAAGTCAATTTGACAACTTATATGAAATGGACACATTCCCTAAAATACAAACTAACAAAGGTATAAAAAAATAAATTAAAAAAAATACATA
>NW_011888857.1:6566885-6578720 GCF_000151845.1 Pteropus vampyrus
AAAAGAAGAAATAAAAACTATTTTTATTATTAGTCAGACAAAAATGATCAACTATTTAGAAAATTCTACGTAACCTACAAAATGCCAGCATAACTAATACATGAGTTTATTATGGTAATAAGATACAAAAATCAATATACAAAATTATATTTCTACATAATAACAAAGGACAGAAATTGAAATTTTAAAAATACAGTTTATAACAGTATAAAAAGACCATATGTTTAGAGATAAATCTGGTAAATAGGTGCAGGATCTATACCTAATAACTATAAAATACTGTTGACAGCAATTATAAATGACTTAAGACAAGTGGGGAAATTTATGTACATTGATTGCAAGAATCAATATCGTTAAGGTATCAATACTTTCAACATATACCTATGAATTTAACAGAAACGCAAGTTTATAAATTGGCAAACTGATTCTAAAATTGATATGAAAACATAAAGGAACTAGAATAGCTGGATCAACTTTGAAAAGAAAAATGAAAATGAAGGACTTATTATTATAAACCTATAATTATCTTTAAAATCAAAGATCATGAGAAAATTTTTGCTGATGATAGATATGTTCATTTTCTTTAAGATAGAGATTGTTTTATGGGTATTTATATTATGTGTACACTTTAAATACATGCAATTCCAGTATGCCAGTCATACCTTGATAAAGCAATAAAAACATTTTGACCATGTGAATATATTTTTCAGGCCTCTTCAGGGATTTGGAAAAGGACAGTTAAAATGAAGCCTTCTGAAACTTCCTTAGATTTAGTATAAATTTATAATGCTATGTGCTACATCTAGACATGTACAGATCAGTGCCTGGTTCCTCAAATGAGATAAGGGTTTGAGCATAAAACTCTATGAGGATGGGAACTTTTTAATGTTTGTGGCTATACTACAGTGTTTATGACTGTGTGGCCAGAAAGATATTTGATTGACTAAATGAATGAATCAGCTCATCTCTCATAATAAATAATAAGTACCTGGCTATCAGAAATTCACTTACCTATCACCAAATAGTTTAACTGTTCTAAAAGAGTAGATAGATGTAGCTAAATGGCTTGCCACATCATAATATTAGAAAAATATAGAGATCCATTCCTGCTAGTTTCTATACTATTATTAATACATCCATGAAGTTTTAGACTAAGAAAAAGTTTCATTAGAAACATAAATTTAGAGTAACTCTATGAATTCTTTTGAGAATTCTGGTTTCAAAAGAGGGAAATAAATGGCCAACAGTTTACCATGATTATTGTTTGTCATTCTTTTCTCTTTTATAGTCATCGATAAAACCAGGAAGTCACAAAACTAAAATTCTTGAGATCTTCAAAGAATTATGTGACAGGTAATCTTATCCATAATTAACAGTGAAGAATATAAATAATAAATAACTTGCTCAGGTCTTGGTGAGTAAATGGTAGAGCTGAGAATTTAAGAACTTACTGGTTCCGGATTCATGATCATTCTTCTATCATAAATGGAAATTTTGAACAGCATATGTAGGATATCTTTTTTTCAATTCTACGATAAGTGGCTTCTACTCTTAGGTTACTAACAATAACTTGTAAATGGCATTCTTCTAATTTCGCATTTTTTTTTCTTTTATGGTCTTTTACTTAGCAGGAAGTACAAAACATTAATGTTTTAAAATTATGCATTAGGCAGTCATTTATGACCACTTTTCTTTGTACATCATAGACTTTTATTTAAGGTTTGGGCTGAGATTAATAGGACATTTTACATTGAGACAGAACACGGAGGAAGAAAAAAGGCATAAAGTGAATGGGGAGGAATGAAGAGGGCTGAAGATACCACGTAGAGAAATTAATTAATTCAGAAAGTTCAAGAAGTATAAAAGAATAGGAAGTGATTAAAGGAGGGCCCAAGAAGATTGGGTGCATTCACAAGATTTTAAAGAAGATTGTCACAAAAAGTTAAATATAATGTAGTGACATTAGATCTAACAGTGGCAAAACACAAATTTAACTTTTTTTTTTCCTGCAAACTACTAAGAAAAGCAGAAGAAAATGTAAGGAGTCGAAGAAAAGAGTGTATTTCTCAGGAGTAAATGAAAGATATGCTTGAAATAAAGAAGACACCAGCATTAGTGATCAAAGAGACTAGTGAGACCAAGGAATACCAGAAGCCTGGACAGAGCAGAGCTGCTGACTTCATGCTCACAGGATTAGCACTTTTTGAGAAGGAGGCCTGATTCATCGTCATCTAGTTAAGAATTCTTTTATACGGATGGAAAAACAGGTCCAGGGACTTAGCCATATTAATAAACTCATACATTCCTGGTTCCCTTTCCATTATACTAAACTGCCTTTTATTTATATCCAGGTTCAGCTTGCCTCTAAATAGATATAGATAGATGATAGATAGATAGATAGATAGATAGATAGATAGATAGATAAATAGATAGATAGATATAGATAGATATAGATATAGATTAGATATAGATATAGATATAGAAGATATAGATATAAATATAGATAGATATAGATATAGATATAAATAGATATAGATAGGTACAGAAATAATATAGCTATAGATATGTCACTTATAAAAAATTGACTTCATCAGTTTTTCTTAACTAGTTATTTGATTCTATGGCAAAATACAGAGTGGGCAAGTACAAGAGTGGCATAATCCTTGCTTAAACCTTATCCACTCCCTGTTTCCTCCAAGCTTTTCAATTCTTTGGAAGATAAGCTCTACAAGCCCATTGCTAGCAGCCTGAGAAACTCAAGAGAGCAGGATGTTAGGATCAACTAGCTCACTGAGTAATAGGTGGAAAAATTTCCTATACATAATACCTCGAATGACATCCTCCTATTTCTAATTTGTTAATATTAATTTTCAAGCGAATTGTGTTGCATGTTACTAAAACACCTTCTAAGAAGTATCCTGAGTGTAAATTATGAATAAATATATAGTCTAGCCTGGGAGCCCGAGGTCTTATGTCAGTTTTATCACTCATTTGCTATGTTACATTAGGTTTTTGTTTAATGTTTCTATACTCTGAGTTTCATTCAGGATAATGAAACAGACGACATCTATTATCCCATCCAATTTAGACATTCTGTAATCTGGTATAAAATGATAAATGGCCACTTTCTGTAGACTTTTAGCAACCTGGAAGCCTCTCTTCTTACTGCTCCGTACCCACTGTCCACATCCTATTCCCAAATTCTATTGTTCCCTTTACACTCTTCTACTTTCACCCAACCACCTTCACGTAGAAATAAATGTAGCAGAGTGTATTCTATACTATGACCAGAGCTTAGAATTTTTATATGAATGAAACTGGTAGTATATTCTGGTCTTTGCTTATTTTTTTTAAATGAATTTTCAGATCATTGACAAGGTAGATAATAATTACCTTCCTAGCCAAATAAAAATATATATCTTCAGACTGTACATGAAGACATTTAAAGAAATTTATTCATATTTACTGTGAAGCTGTTTGAAGATAGGCCTTCATCATCACTGATAACTCTGTTTCAAAAACAGAAAAATATGTTTAATCATTGCAAACTAATAGATAAGAACATAGGAAACCAAGAGTAAAAATTATTTTTAATAAGAGACTGTTATAGCAGTTTCTTTCCTCCCCGCCATAAATATTTAGTCTAATATATTTTTATAAAATACCTGAGAGAAGGTCCCATTATTTTAGCTGTCATGATGAAGTTTAAATATTGTATCCCTTTCTTTTCCATAATGTTGTTAATTCAACAAATATTTATTGAGATCTAAGATGCACATCATATTAGGCACTAGAAATATAAGGTTGAATAAAGTAGCCATTTTTACTTCAAGCTCAATTTATTGTGAAAGAGGCAAGATTCTAATAGAAAGCTGGACACAATTAGGGCTAAAATGGTCTTTTATAAGGTGTCACTGAGAACAGAAAATAGGTGGCAACTCATTCTGCTTGAGAGATAAAGACCTTTTCCAAAGAAAATGGTTTTGTTTAATAAGTTTTGTCATTAAAGAGTAGAATTTTCTTGGCGAGTAGGGCTGGCGGAGCATTCCAGATCATACTCTCACATTAGTCAGTCATTGGCTAAGGGCCACCTGGTGGAAGCGATGCGAGATACAATGTAAACTCCCAGGCCCTTTTGGGTCTCTGCAAATGGCAAAGCAGCTCCAGCAGCATGAGAACAATCCTCCAAAGAGCATCACAGATGCAGGTATGAGAAGGAAGCTGGGAAGAGGCAAAAGGAAATGGTAAACTGAATATGAGGGGATCTGGGCAAAACACCAACGGTGTCTGCTGCAATAGTCATCGAGTAGTTTTCATTGGCAAGGTGGATTTTCTCAAAGACTTGAAAGTTGAGAGAGTTAATCAAGCAGAAGTCAAAGAGGAGAGAATTTCAATAATGGGGAGAACTAGAGCAAAGGCTTATTATGATTCAAACAAGTCTACAAATTCTTTGACCCTTTTTTCAAAAAACTGAATCCAAATCCCCTTTCTCCTTAGTATGGACTTGACTTTGTAATTTGCTGCTAATGAATCAAGTAAAACAGAGTAATTATATGTCACATCTGAAAAAAGGTCATGAAAAACAATGAAATTTGTCTTGATCTTGTCTTGGATCAGTCACTCTGAGGCCAGCTGTCATTCCCTGAAGATATACCAAATATCCCTAGGAGGAGCCTTCCGATGGGGAACTTAGCCCTTCTCTTGTAGCCATGTGAGTATGCCACCATAAAGTAGATCCTCCAGGCCTAGCCAATCTTTCAGGAGACTGCATCCCTGACCAACATCCTGACTACAGGACCATGGGAAACCTTAACCAGAGCCACCTATCTAAGCAACTGTCAAATTCCTGACTCACAAAATCTGTGAGATTATGTAAATATTTTGCTTTAAGCAACTGAGTTTGGGGTAATATTTTATGCAGCAATAGATAAAGATAAGAAACATCAAGATGGCCAGTTAATTTAGTAACTGGAAAAAATATTCTAGATCATCCTTAAAAATGGCTTATAGATTTTGAAAAACTTAATCATATGTGCAAAGTTAATTTTTTCCATATAAGTAACATACAGGTTCTGACAGACCTGAATATTTTGGGGGGAACATTATTCAACCAACTTCAGTTATTAACACTTATCTGCACAAGACAGAACTTGTAAAATTAAGGTCTGTGAGAACTTTTTTCTGCAAAGGCAAGGCAATTGAGTGTTCTTTGCTATTTATTTTTCTATGCAGCCTTTTGAAAACATATGATATCAAGTTTCACTAGGATATGATTAAAATGAGCAGGCCTCAGCAGGCATGTTGCTAATTTCCGTGGAGAAAGAATAGCAGAGTAGGATTTAAAGGCTCGAGCTTTGTGTGTTTTACTTTTTATTGTGCTTCTAATAACTGAAATAGCTATTTCAAAAGCTGCCAGTCAGAAGACAGAATGAAATTGAAACAAATCTATCCTTTATATTAGCAAAATGTTCAAAGGTTCATAACAAGGAGCAGAAGGTGTGGAAGGCCAATGTGAAGGAAAGCTAAGTAATGGTCCTGAGATGCTGGAGAGGGGCCATGGACATAGTGGCTGTTTCCTGATGTTAGAACAGAGGTTCTTATGATGAACAACAGGGTCTATTTTAGTACATTTTCTGTGCGTACTTGAAGAAATTGTGTATTCTGCTATTCACAAATAGAATGGTCTATACAAATAGTATTATGTGAAGTTAGTTCATAGAGGTCTGGTTATCCTTAGAACATGACTTCCAGTCTATGTTCTACCATTATTGAAAGACTAGTGTGAAATTTTCTGACTGTAATTGTAGTTTTATATACTTCTCTCTGTATTTTTATCAATTCTTGCTCCATGTATTCTGAAGCTTCACTTTTATGTACAGAACCATTTTGGATTATTAAAGCTTTTTAATGAATTAAAATTCATATCATGAAATGATCCTCTTTATCTCTGGTTATATTTGTTGCACTAAAGTATACTTTGCTTGATATAAATATAGTATACCAGTTTTCTTTTGTTTAATGCTAACATGGTATATCTTTTTACATCCTTTTGTTTTTAATATAATATGCCTTTCTATTTAAAGTAAGTTTCTCATTTGTGTATAGTTGTGCCTTGCTTTTTAAAAATAAAATCTGACCATTTAACTTACAATTAGAACATTTAGATGTGATTATTCATTCACTTAGATTTAAGACCATTACGTAGCCATTTGTTTTCCATTTGTCTCATCTTTTAAAAAAATTAATTCCAATTTTAGTCTCGTCATACTTTCTAAAAACACAAGAATATTTTAGATTTTATTAGATTAAAAGGGTTGGGGAAAATAGCCAATCAAATCAATGTGTAGTTTTATAACACAAGCCTTTGCTTTCAGGTTCAAAGTGAGCTTTGTTACTTGGTTTATTTATTCCGAAGGCACAAAGTATCATCTCAAAAGAGCCTCACATAAAACCATCCTGGGGCCTTCATTGCAAAACCAAGACTACTTGGCACTCTATAATTTCAATTTTGGACAAATGACAAGGGTCTCAGTCTTTGGGTTAGGACCACACAATGCATCTGGTAGCTTCAACTCAATACAAAGGGGCTACTCTTATCAGTTCTTAGGTTTCATTTTAGAAATTAGTAAGTCCTTAAGTATAAGAACTTCAAAGAGACATTAAAGATCATCAATTCTAAAGTCTTCATCCTATATACAGATAATTAAAACCATAGAGATTGATTTTCCCAGGGTCGTGTAATTCATTAATAGAACTTCCAGTTTTAGAGCTCTTTCCAGTAAAATGATTATCCAACACAATTTTATCGCCTGTCTCTTTGACATCAGATTATGCCCCACTCCCAATCTTTTCTGTCATGAAAAAGGAACTGTGTTTTTCAGGCAAGCAGAATCCTTTCTCATCAAGTTGGGAAGAGCATAGTTTAAATCAAAGTAGTTGCACAGATCTAGAAACTCATTTGTGCTGTCTTTGTCCTAAATTTTCATTCGGAGAAGAGCTGTCATTACAGCTGATAAAATGCTTTACTTTCAAGATAGATTTTGATAGCATGCAGGTTTTCAACCTTTTCTTGCTGATAATTTTCCAAACTATGCAGGTTATAAGGAGTTATTCAATGTATTATTCATAATACCGCATGGTGTGGTCAGCACAGAAAAACTGGTCTTACTGCTTACTTAAGTGTTTTGTATACATGTCTTAATAAAATAAGTTGTTTTTTTAATGTGAGAAAGTGTGAGATTGACTTCTTTTCTAATGGAATTTTGTTCTTAGAGACTATATTTTCCTGTACTATAACCTAATAACAGATTCGAATTTATCCAATTACATAAAATGTGTCCAATAATATGAAAAAAAATTGTAAGAAATAATAACATTGTACTCACATCAATTTTCCATGCAAAAAAAACCAAAACAAAACTATATTCTAGAAATGACCATAGCTATAGTTTAAAAACTGTTAAAAGTTGTGAATAAAAATAGAAACATGAAATAGCCTTTGCCTTCAAAGCTCAGAGTCTAGCATGAATGCAGTGTGTGTCTTGTACCCACAGGAACAGATAGCAGAAAGTGAACCCTAACTTAAGTCTTGAAGAACATGGACAAAAAGAAAAGGAATGATACAGTAGTAATCATGTTTTATTCTTCTTAGTTTTCTTAATTATTTTATGTAAGCTGCCATCTCCTATGAGAAACTCTCTATGTATGATAACATGGGCTTGATAAAATGCTGAATGGAAGTTTACCTTCTCTGGGGCAGTAACAGAGGACTTGATACACAAGGAAGAATATGAATTAGGTTTTGAGTATATGTTTAGTTTCACCAAGTTTATAAAGAACAGAATTACAGCTCTATCCCAGAACAAGCTGGAAAGAGCTTGGAGTTCACTTAATTCAGCTTCTTCATTTTAATGATGGCTAAATTGAAGGCCAGAGAGGTTATGGAACACAGCTTAAATTTCATGAACATTTTTAGATAGAGCCTGGATTGGAACCCCAGAAGTATTTGTGGATGGATCATCTTTCTATTATATAATATTATACCCGCGAGTATGAAGCAAGGATGCTGATAGTTTTCTTCTCTTAAATCTTTCAGTAATTACTATCTACTGCCTTGCTAACAAAACCTATACTTTTTTTCCCCCTGTGCCCACTCCTACTCTAAGAGACTAGGGGTAAATCCTGATAAGTGGAAATTCCTTTCCCTTTCATAGCAATGATTTTCAGAAGAAACATCTGGTACAATTCTACCAATGTGGTATGGAGGAAGACCTCTGGGAGTGGCTTTTTGGTAATGATTTTATCCTTGATTTAAAAAAACAAAACAAAAAAACACTGGTTTCTCAGTCAGGCTTTTATCAGAGAAACAGACTGACTGCAAAGAATCATCTTACACACTTGTGAGAGCTGTCTGGGCAAGTCCAAAATCCATAGAGCAGGCTGAAACCTCTGGGGCAGAGGCAAGAACCGATGTCATAATCCACAGATGAAATTTCTTCTTCCTCAGGTAATCCTTGGGTCTGTTCCTAAAGGCTTTCAACTGATTGGATGAGTCCACTTAGATTATCCAGAATAATCCCCTTTTTAAAGTGAACTGGTTGTAGGTAATAATCATATCTATAAAATACCTACATAGTAACACCTAGATTAGTGTTTGATTATAAGACTGGGTCCTGTAGCCTAGCCAAATTGACACATAAAACTCATTATCACCCATAGGGGAAGAAAAAGCTTTCTTTTACTGATGACAGTCTTTCTCTAATGCCTGGGACTTTGCCAGTTGTTTCATAACCATGGGTTGAATTTGACTGACACACTGAAGATATCAAAAGAAAGATGAAAAATATCTGGATCCTTAATGGCTTTGTTAGGCTACTGATTTAACTAACCCTGGAGCCATTTTTATAAGATGATAAAACTTTTTTTTCTGATTAAACCAAGTGAGTCATAATTTAATGTTACTTGCAACTAAGAACACACTGTTATATCTCTCTCTAGGTCATCCAGTACTAACAATCTTAAAAAAATAAATATTAAAATAGAAACACTTGTAAATCATTAAGTTTTTACATTAAGATATTTGTTTTTTTTATGAATTTTACCCACAAGTATTCCAGGGAAATTAATGTGGCCTCACGTGTAATCTTAAAGTCCGCCTAACTTTCTGGTCTTAATTGATTTAATTGTAGAATATCAGCATGCTTTTCAGCAAGTTAGTTGTTTGATTAATGAATGATGATTTGAGGTCTCTCATTAAATACAATATTTGCCTTTGGGAATATCTTAATTAGCCAAATCCAAAGACCCTCTGATTAGCATGCGGGCTGATTTTGAAGTTAAAATAAAAGTATAGTTAAGAAGAGTGTTCATCAGAAGTGAATGTGGAGAGAGTTGAGTGCTCACCTACTGTGAACAACCCTACAGGTTTCACGGTTGGTCATGGTTTTCTTTTAAAAGGAGAAATCTGGACACCAGAACTCTGGTTACTCACAGCCCTGAGGCAGACCAGAAGAATGATGCAAGATCAAGGGACGACTCAAAGATATATGTAGATTTTTACATAGTATAGCAGTATAGGTGTATGTCCTCTAGGCACATATATATAAATGTGTGACAGAAGAATTATTGGAAAGAATTAAACGAAGTTATTAGTAGTTATCTCTGAATACGTAGAATTTGAGATCACTGTTTATTTTCTTCTTTTATTTGTCCATATTTTCTGTAATGTTAATTGCTATCGTAATGTGTCAATGCTATTTAAATTAAAATTCATGATGGGAACTTGTTCTCAGTGTGGAGGTGTTTTCCCAAACAAAATCGCTTCAACAGATCACTATTAATAATAGCTCAGATACTTGGGTGAGACAGATCTAGAGAGTAATCCTGGGTCTACCACCTATTAGCTTGGTAATTTTGTGCTAGTTACTTCTCTATGTGTTGTTCTGTCACTTTTAAAAGGGGATCATAGTGATACCTTGTTCATATTGTGGTAAGACAATGAGATAATGTGCATCAACTACTTAGTAAGGATCCAATAAATAGTAAATGTTTTTGGCTATTGTTTTTTTAATTGAGATATAATTGATACATAATATCGTGTAAGTTTAAAATGTAGAAAGTATTGATCTGATACATTTATATATTATAATATAATTACCACTGTGGTGTTAGCCAACACCTCTATCACCTCACATAATTATCCTTTCTTTTTTGTGGTGAGAACGCTTAAGATCTAGTCTTCAAGAAATTTTGAAGTATAAAATATCATATTGTTGACTATAATCACTATTCTGTGCATTATTCTCTAAAAATTATTCATCTTCTTACTGTAAGGTTTGTACCCTTGACCAACACTTCCCCAATTCCTTCAGACCCCAGCCCCTGGTAACCACAAGTCTCTGTTTCTATGAGTTTGGCTTTTTTAGATTTTACATATAAGTGATATCTTACAGCATTTTTCTTTTTTTGTCTAATTTATCTCCTTTAGCATAATGCCCTCAAGATGTATGCATGTTGTTGCAAATAGCAGGATTTCCTTTTTCTCATGGATAAATAATATTTCATTTATGACATTTATTACATCTCCTTTATCTACTCATCCATTGACAGAACTTGGTTCTTTCCATATCTTGGCTATTGTGAATTATGCTACAAAAAAATGTGGGAGTTCAGATATTTCTTCAATATCATATTTTCATTTCCTTTGGATATACACTCAGAAGTAGAATTGCTGGATCATATGGTAGTTCTATTTTTAATTTTCTGAGGAAGCTCCATACTACTTTTCTCAATGTTTGACCAACTTACATTCCCACAAACAGTGAATAAGTGTTCTCTTTTCTCTACATCCTCACAAACATTTGCTATCTCTTGTCCTCTTGATGATGGCCAGTCTAACACATGTGAGGTAATATCTTATTATGGATTCATTTTGCATTTCTCTGGTGATTAATGATGTTGATAATCTTGTAGCTCTTGTTGATGTCTCTTATACCATAATGACATTGAGGAAAAATAACTGATATCACTTCTGTAAAAAGAATACACATGATTGAAACCAAACTTTTTAAGCATTGGAGCAGAACATTAATGCAACAGGATTCTAGGGGCATCAAAAGACTCTTATAGCAACTGATGTTCCTTCTCTTCTTGAGGTATAACCCTAATTACTATTACAAACATAATCTAGTAATTAGGATTTATATGGAGGAAACTTTCATCTCTAAACTGTAGCCTAATAATTCTCACAAAAGGCTAAGTAATCAATATCTCAGGTCCATTCAATATCTAAAGTCTTTGTGTCTACAATTTTGCCCTATTGAATAAGGAAAAAAGAACAACAGCTCTGAAAGGAGGATCAACTTAAAGGTAAGAATCAATAAATCTATAAACATCTGTATGCCATACAGAAAGTCTATAGGTGATATAAACATAGACATAGATATATAGATATATTTATATAGAGAAGATAGTACACATCACAGTAGTCTCTCTTCTACCACAATAGCATAAAACTATTTCCTCAATATCATTATAGGCAGAGAGGCACTATGACTGGAATGATATAAGCAGGCACAAAAAATTTTAACCTCTTTGCAAAATGACAAATGACACCCATATGACACTCATACTTTGTATTTAGTTTTTTTTTTTATGACAGATATCACAATTTTTTCACTGTCATAAAGGAAACAGAATTGAAGATATCTTTCACAATCTATACAGGTGATTTTGCTGGTTTCATGTCGGTGCCAGGTGTGGGGGTGGCAGTGTCGTGCTGCACTGACATGAAGCTATCGATCACCAAAGCATTCAGAAATATACAATAATGTCCCT
>NW_011888857.1:6578770-6581577 GCF_000151845.1 Pteropus vampyrus
CTGACAGAGTTCTCTTGGTAGATTTTATATTTGTCCATATTTAGTTCATGCACTGGATCTTTCTTACTGAAGGATGCATAGGCTCAGTGCTGTTGCTGTGAAACTAGCTCAAGGTCTGCATTAGGGAGTAAAACCAATCTCATCTGTGTAAGGCGCGCGCACACACACACACACACACACACACACACACACACACACACACACACACTTTGTTAATGTTTAGTTTCCCCCTGACTTGTGGTATGGCAGTGACCATCCATTCACAGCTGTGTGCAAGTTTCTATCAGCAACTTTCTTGCTTGATTTTGCTTCATCCTGTGTGGGAAGTGCTCCTGTTCCTGCTCTGCTCACACCCTGCAGGGACTTCTCCTACCTTGCTTAGGCCTGGAAGTAGTTCCTAGGACCCTGGCAATGAACTTCGTCCCCCATCTCTTGTTTTCCTTCATATAGACCACACAGTGCTGGGAACTCCTGTGTCCAGACCATGGCTCAGGACCTGCTCAGCCCTCAGTGTGTTGTGACTGACATCACTGAAGAAGACGCCGAGGTTCCCAGGGGCACACAGCAGGCAAAAGCAGAGGTAGGATTGGACCCAGCTCTGCTGACCTTGCAGGATGGATGCAGAAGCAAGGACAGATGGCCCAAGGGGCCCATTAGGGTAGGAAGCTGACCCTGGAACCACTGCCAAGGAAGAAAAAATTAATAGTCATATGATTTGAAAGCAAGAATTAAAACTTTTTTTCATAATGTGTTCTTGTTTGTGGAAAACTTAAAGAATCTAGAAAACAAGACAAATATAACTAATAAATGCATTTGGAAGATCGCAATATATAATCTCAATATACATTCTTGCCAAACTTGTTTTGGGTGTATTCCAAAACTCTGCAGCTTCCTAGAAACAGCTGTACAGATTTAACAGCTCACACAATCTCAGGTTTCAGATTATAGACACCAGTAAACTGGACAACCCAGTGCATAAAAATATTCACACATGCTCTTTCTCAAGTATCACTATATGTTAATATGATTAGCAAGGACATATAAACTGTGATAAAGATCCACAATTGGCAGGACTTTAGAGAGAAAAAAAGAAAATACAAAGTGCCACTGCTAATGGTAATGTAACTCTGCTATAATCCATTGGCAGAGCAATTCTTCAATAGATAAAAAGAAATATAAGAACATTTATGTCCTTAGAGCTAAGAAATTTACTCTAGAATATATATTCTAAAGAAATGACCACACACACACATCCTGCCCCTATTAAAAAAAAAAAAAAAAGAAAGAAACCATAGAGATACGCGTTTGTGCTATGTTTTACAGTAGCAAAAAACTAGAAATAATTTCAAGTTTCAATTTTTGGTAAATATTGATGCAAACAATGGATTGTAAATATGGTGGAATTATAAGGCTATAGAACATTAAATGTTATGGACTCTGTCAGTAACTGGAGCCAAATAAAGAAAGAATTCATTAAGAGAGCCAAATGTTAATAGTATGGATACTTTGACTTCAAGAATGAAATAGGTAAAGGATTAACACTTGTAGAATACTTGTTGAATATCCCCCATTGCTGCTTGCTTCTTAGGCATAGATCCTAAGAAGTATTAGCACTGTCCCTTCCCTCAGGGCAATGCAAGTTTACTTTAGTTCTTTATGGACTTATAATAAGCAACGATAATAATCCCATACTATTAATATCGAAACAAGTAAATATGTGTTATTGATCAAAAAGATACAATGCAACAATAGGAATCCTCCACGTTTCAGATAAGGACAAGGTTCAGTATATATTTTCTGCAAATTTCCAGGGCTTCCATCAACAGCCTCTCTTCCCTTTCTGCTGCAGAATTTCTAAAGATCTGCCTTCTAAATTCTGGAATGTATCAAGGAACAAGAAATCAGAAACCACATCTGTGGGTGATGTGACATTACATACCAGGTTTTCCTAACTTCTGGGACTCCTATCTATTTCTCTTATTGTATAAGTTACATAGTTACTACAGAGATAAAAATGGCCAGTAAATATGTACCCCAGTCAACTGTTAATTGTGTAATTAAAATATGTACCAAGTCTGATAATGGTGATTAAATTGGGAAGGAGAGACGGTCTGATATGGGTGAAAACATAGTTGGCATGTAACTAGGAAGAGAACTATAGAACTAGCAAGGAATAGAGATTATTTAAATCATTAGATGAATAGGCCTTCTAGGGACCCAATACAACATGAGTTAACAATTTGCCAAGACATTTTTCTAGTAGAATTACGAATCATTTTCTTTATACAAAGACCTAATAACTTAAATAAAGGACAAGGGAGTGTACATCCTAGGCAATCAAAAATGACAATTAGAAAACTTTATGTGAATTGGGTTTGTGGGTTGTGGAAGGTAAGGGTGTAACTGTTTAAAATATATTTTTATTTTATTTTATTTTATTTATTAATTTATTTTTATGGTAACATTGGTTAATGAAATCTGATATTCATTCATTCATTCATTCATTCATTTTAGAGTTTACTACAGTTGACCCATCCAAATTCATTAAACAAATCGTGCACTATATGTTTCTGTCATCTAGTACATTTACATTTATCTTTTGCCTTTTAAAAATTCTGTTTATCTCTTACTGAGCATTGATTGTGCACAATCAATGGGGGACAGAGAGGGGAAGAGAGATATGAGTCCTGTCCTCGAAGGGCTCATAATGTTTTCCACTGAATAAGTGCAAACTATGCATTTATGTGTAATGACATAACATAGCATTTAAGATCGAAGTCTATGGAAATAGAGTGCTTGTGATCAAA
>NW_011888857.1:6581627-6582096 GCF_000151845.1 Pteropus vampyrus
CATGTCGGTGCCAGGTGTGGGGGTGGCAGTGTCGTGCTGCACTGACATGAAGCTATCGATCACCAAAGCATTCAGAAATATACAATAATGTCCCTCTCCTGATATGACCTGCAGGGAATTTAGATGTATACAAATTATAATAATAAAAGTGTAAAATACAGTTTGGCGATGTGTATTAGAAACGAAGGGATTTTTTGAGACACCTGGACTAGAGTATAAAACCTGTCTAAACTTACATAATTTTGATTAAGTGATTTGGCTTATTTGAGCCTCTTGTTTGCTTGTTTGTTTCTTTCGTGGGTACACTGATGCCAAACTCCCAGGGCTATGAAGCTGAAATAAAAAATATAACAAGAGTCCTTAACATGCAGTGGAGCATCTGAGAGGCAGTAAAAAAACTGTTAGCTTTCTTCTCCTTTCCATTTATTTGCATTATTTCATAGACTATTTGTATGTATGCACATACACA
>NW_011888857.1:6582146-6582623 GCF_000151845.1 Pteropus vampyrus
TAACCCTTGTGCTTCAGTTTCCACACCCATATATCCTTGTACCCACTTCATGAAATGAAACTTAAACTATGCCTGGCACATTTTAAAATTCATCAGGTACTCCTGATAACCTCCTCTGCTCATGGTTACCTCAGCATTTGTTAATGTAAAGTTGTTTGGTGCCAGATTCAGATTTTAGCAATGTTCATATTAATTTAGCTTATTTAATCAATAAGTATTTATCAAATGCCTACTATGTGTGCTGGACTAGGTACAGAAAAAAAATGGTTTCTTCTCCTTAGGAACAGAAAGTCTCATAGGGCAACACACACAGAAACAGTCAATTGTAGTTGAGTATGACGTGTGCTACACTGGAGTTATTCACAGTTTTCAGTAGGAAAAAAATTAAGTGGTATCATAGTGAACTGAGAATAATATTGAAATTTTCACAGAGAAGGTAAGGCTAGAGGTGAGACTTAAAAATTATATAAGTAGTTG
>NW_011888857.1:6582673-6588031 GCF_000151845.1 Pteropus vampyrus
TTCATGGGTACACTGATGCCAAACTCCCAGGGCTATGAAGCTGAAATAAAAAATATAAAAAGAGTCCTTAACATGCAGTGGAGCATCTGAGCGGCAGTAAAAAAACTGTTAGCTTTCTTCTCCTTTCCATTTATTTGCATTATTTCATAGACTATTTGTATGTATGCACATACACAATATACACACACACATCCACACAGACATATAAGTATGTATTTTATATATTATACTCTACAGTTTTTTGTATGGTTATTTAATAATTTTCTAAACAAAGCATCCCTAGATCTTAAGAATACCAAAGTGAGGAATGGATAATAGATGGTGAGTTCACAGCACATATATGTGATTAGAAAATATGAATCATCTATCTTTAGTAGGTCAAAAATTGTTCAGTAACAGCAGTTCTACATGCTTCAACCCAGTATATTACTACTATACCATAATATATTACATCACAATGATGCCTGTGTTTCGAGAAAGCTATGAGTTAGAGAAAGGATATGCTCTGTTGCATGAAGAATAGATACATTCTAGATAGACAGCAATGGGGGAGGATCTCCTAGGGATCAGAAGAGAGCTCTAGTCACAGAAAGACTACTTAGAGTGGATCAAGCCAAATACAGTATGACTGGTATTCCTAATACCAGTCAGAAGCAAAAATCTAACCTCCCAGCTCAGTTAATATATTCAGTTTTTACAGAAGAAAATGACTTGATACTTATCGGTAGTTGCTTTAATTACTTGTATTCATTATGACCTACTTGTGATCAAGTCTCTGGATATTTTTAGGAGTAGAAAGTGACCGTAATTTTTTTCTTCATGAATAATCTTTATCCGACCACCACAAGTATTTTATAAAGGGATTCTTTTTACTGTCCACTGCAATTTCCAGAAAATAAATTGTGCCACAAGCATCAATCTAGGGTTATTTCCTGAACCCCTTATGTTGCCAACAGAATTATACTTATGGCTTTTGTTTGAAGACCTGAATTCCCTGGTGCATTAAGTGCAAATGATGACAAGCTTAAATGCTGTGTCTGACACTGAAAGTTAATGTGGACATCTATCAGAAGAAGCAGTGTCTCCATGCTGAGAATGTGGTGTGCTACAGGAGAGATAACAAAGGCTTTGTTCTCAGAAAATCTAGTGCCAGATCTAGTCTACTGCTTACTAGTTTTTGAATTTGTACACTTACCTTAATCCCTTCATGCCTTAATCTCATCTACAAAATGGGTACAATATCTGCATATATAGTGAATGAGTTCCCCCCCACCTTACAATGTGACAGTATTCCTAATAGTGTTCACAAATGGTAAAGCAAGGTTCATATGTTTTGGTTCAACAAACAGTGCTTAGGTAATTGTCATGTGTCAAGCATTGGGCCCACCTCTGGAAATACACAGGTGAACAAAGCAAGGGCTCTGCTCTTAAAATCTTTACAGTCTAGTGAGGAAAACAGAAAGAAATAAGTTCACAATGAAGTCCCCTTGTTTGATCCATATAAGTAAGGATGATGAGGACAGAAGGAATTTGAGAAATATTAAAGATGTAAAATTAATAGATCTTGGTGATTGATTGGATGTATAAGGAGATGCCATTTACAACTCCCAAATTTCTTGCTATATGATGATATCATTCATTGAAATATGAATACAGAGAGTGATTACCATTAACAGGATCACTGTTATTGAGAAACCAAATTCTAGAACAAATGAACAGACTACATATGCCACTTGGGAAATGCTGCTTCCAATATGGAAAGATCAAACATATCCATTAATTCCTACTCATTCATATATCCAAATTAACAAATATTTATTACATATAAAGTTTCAGAAGATGATGGTTCAGTGTGATAAATGCTATGATTTTAGTAACCACAGTGCCAAGAGCCTGCGTAATGAACTTTATACCTCACTTTAGGTTTTTATCAAGTTATGTTTTGATGTAATCAATGTTATCTGTGTAATATTACCTTATTCTCCCCACTAGACATTGAACTTCTTAAGAGCAATTAATGTCTTACTAATTTCTTTTTGTCTAGAAAGGATTTCAATTCTTGGAATAGAATAATTTCCAAATAATTTTTTCTTAGGTTTGATTTAAATGAGAAAGTCATTCAGATGAATCATTAACTTTTTTATTTTTAATAGATCATTGAACATTAGTTTTATACATGTATCTTTGGGTCAAAAAAGACTTGAACTTAAAAAAGTTATCATAAATGTCTCAGCTACTTCACAATCATCAACCAGCTGGTGATTTTAGGGGGAAAAAATTCAGCTAGTAGCCTTTGTATCATCTTTTCTATCAGCCTCATTTTTTACCAGTTAAGCTCTTTGATATCAACATGTGAGGAAATCCTTCTGGGAGGAGTGGAAACCTGGGCCTAAACAGAAAATAGTTATCGTTATTCCTGTCTTTGAATGGACAGAGTCAGGGAATTTAAACAGCATGTACAGATCAATAAATGGTAAAAGAGAAACTGAAACAGAGATCTTTAATCAATTATCCATCAAAACATTTATGTATTTTCTTATTCATTTCTTATATCAACTCGGAGATATATGAGTCAAATGCCATTATCACCATTTTAACAATTAGTAAATTGCAGTTTAGAGGGCATCAGGTGTTCCACTTTTGTTTCCTGGTGAATATTATATTCTTTTGTTTGTGAAAATCATCTTTCAATGGAGACTGAATTTATCTGTTCTTGTGCTCAACTACAGTAATCATTTACTATTTTTGTCTATGCAATCACATCAGCTTGTACCGTTAATTTTAGCTTTGTGTCAACTATCTATACATGCCCTTACACATAAACGTACCCTAGAAAATGTTGAAAGAGTCACTAGCTTTCTTTTTTGATGTATTGTTTCTTCCTCTAATGTTATACTCCAGGATTCTAGAGCTCACTTCTAAGCAAATGAGAAAGTTTTATTTGTTCATTCTTGATTTCATACTCATTTCATGGTATAAGCTACTGAACTAAGTGCTAATATACATAAAAAATCTCAAGTAGCAAACTATCTAGGGATGAAAATAAGTTATTTACAAATAAAATATCACAATGTGATAAGTGCACAAAATGAAATAAATAGACGGTGCTAAGGAAGCATAGAGTGAGACTATTAACTTTGGAAAATAAACATTTTATTCGAGACAAATGTTAATTATTACATTTGGTCACTTTGAATTTAGATTTTTGGCTGACTTGAGTTAGCGAAGACCTGGTTTCAAGATACCAATCGAAAGAGGCAACTTGAAAACAGTGTACCATTTACTTTGTTCCATACATAAATTCTTATTTAACAAGCCAATCATCAAGTCAGTCAATTTAGCAATAAAATAGCTAAAGGAAGGTTGTACTAACTGTTCTAGGACATTAGTCACTTTATTACTTTCGTCTGTTGTTTATTCCCAAATACTGCTTTAAAGTGATCCTTTGTTTGTGCATGTTCATTAACTAAACAGTGCAAGGTGATGGAAATGACCTTAGGCCATTAGTGAAACAGTATGCAGCCAGCTTAGTACTCTCAGAAGAGATTGAAAAAAAAAAAGACTAATGTCATTTTCAGATATTCAGTGTAAAACTGGCTTCTATATGTTAACAGGGCAATTTAGAAATGCCTACATTCTATTGGCTTAACAGCTCATCAGCCTTGTTAGTGTTTTCTTATTTCTAGTAAACAAGGATGGGATTTATACATATTACTTATATACGAATCATGTTTTCATAAACATGCTTACACTATCTTACTGTGTGCAGTATATGTATGTGCATAGCAGGCAGTTATTAGAGAACAGGAGGCCTATGCAATGCTGGTTTATCTTTGAGTGGAGCAAATTTCATTAACATGTGCTTATCTTTTAGCAAAATAGTCTGATGCACCAGCAACCATGATTTAAATTAAATTTTTTTTTAAATTTGTTTATTTGTACTTTTTTTCTTCTACTCACAGGAAATAATTAAGGGTGAGACAACTTTTACATAACTTATAAATTACATATCAAGAGAGGAAGTGTGAAGGTTAACATTTGTCCTATTTGTTAACATAGGACAAGTGATGAACTAGAATTAGCATGAACTATTGGGTCAGATGACTGGCATTTGGATTCTCACTTCCATTTACTTGTAGTAAGTGTATTCATAAAATACTTAAATGCTAAGTCTTGTTAATCTCAGTTTGCAGAAGGGGTTAATGGTTAAAATCCCAAATCATTGAATTTTATGGGATTTAATTAGATAATATAGATGCAGTGATGCACTAACGATGTGGATTACATTTTGAGGAATTCGCATGGGGGGATTGCTTCATTGTGTGCACATCATAGAGTGCATTTACATAAACCTGGATGGTATAGCCTACACACTTGTGCTATATGGCGTAGCCGATTACTCTTAGGCTACAAGCCTGTACAAAATAACCTGAGATTAAATCAATCACAGGAGAAAATGCTGCAATCAAGAGACACAGTAAACACAAGATGTAGGCGGCTACTGCCAATATAACACAGTGTATTGTTTTACAGCAAACCTTTTTTTATATGTGTAGAAAGAGTACACTCTAAAATAATGATAAAAAGTATAGTATAGTAAATACATAGATCAGTAACATAGTCATTTATTATCATTGTCAAGTACTATGTATTGTACGTAATTGTATGTGCTGTATTTTTGTACAACTGGGAGCACAGTAGGTTTGTTTATACCAGCATCACCACAAACATGTGAGTGGTGTTCATTCTGTTCAGACTTTAAGATGGCCATGATGTCACTAGATGACCGGTATTTTTCAGCTCCACTGTAGTCTTATGGGACCACTGTTATATAAGCAGTCCACTGTTGACGAAACTTAGCCATGTGGTGCAAGACTGTACAAGTGCACATAGAGGCATTCAATAGATATCATTTAAGAGTCTTAAAGAAAATCAGTGATTAAATTAAAATATGTCATTGAGAAAACAACTCACTTTAAGAAGTTCAAACCTCCGAATAAAAGCTCGGAGGTATTTGGGTTGGGTTGTTCAGTGTGCCTTTCTTAAATTTTTTTTTTTTAAAACAATAATACCTGGTGGTGATGAAGTATGAGGAGAATGGAAACTTTTTGTGTACTGCTTACAAGAATGTAAATGGTGCAATTATTTTGGAGATAAATTAGGCTGTTTGTATTCACAAGCCTAAAAATTCAGTAGCATCACCAACATCATTTCAGATTCCTGCTAAATGACAATGGTGTGGACTCCAGCTAATTAGAAACAAAGAAGATTTATTAAAGAGCATTTATTCACAGAATCTCATGAAGGGCAGAGGAACCTAGCGTGGCTACCATAAATCCTGGCACGAGCCATTTGGGA
>NW_011888857.1:6588081-6590559 GCF_000151845.1 Pteropus vampyrus
TCTTTACTCAGCCAGCTAGGTCTGCCAGGGGTACGCACACCCCAAATTAAGCAGCCTCGAAATGCAGAGGTACAGGGTTTTTAAGCCCTAAACCCCATTCCTCATTCTGTCTGAACACAAAAGTCTATTTTTCTTCTATTTACTAACTGTCAACCCACAGGTAGGTTGTGCAAGCGGGAGTACAGAAGCAGAAAGCTTATTGTTAGAATGTTACGTTTCCATGGGTGATAACCTATGTTCCCATGGGCGATAGCCAAGCAGGTATTTTCCAGCCAGCACATTCCTCACTGGTCTGAGCAAAAAATCAAATCCTTGATTCTTCATGTGGAATTTGCATATAGCCTCTATTTCGTAATACTAAAAGTTTAATAGAATTAATTCTCTTCCTTATATATGCAAACAAGAAATTAAGGAAACATGGGCCAAAAGTTAACAAGAAGAGGAGGATGATTAAAGGTCCAGCTATAGCAGATAGAAGGGTTGTTAGCCATGGTGACTAACTGAACATCCTATGGAACCAGTTATCTGATTCTAGTCTTTGTTTTTCCCTGGCATCTAAATTTCTCTGTACTAGTAGTAAACTTTCTCTAATTATTCCAGAGTTCTTGGCATAGAAGCAACAGGTTTCACCTAGAGCCATTCATAATCTGTCTTGTTCTAAGAGTAATAAATCTAAACCTCTTGTATTTTGGAGGACTACTTCTGCCAGTGAATCGACTTTAAGTTCTAGCCTGCTGAGGTCAGTTTAGTTTAGGGGAGTTCGTACCCTAAAGGTGGTGTTGTTGTAGGTGGAGGTGGTGTTGACATAGTAAGGGGGTTTTGGGTTTAGGTACAACCAGCAATCTTGTCCTATGTCTGGGGTGGTCTTATTTAAGACCTCGTGTATTGTTGATAGCAAAGTTATTAATGTCCCTTCTGGTTTTGGTTGTGGCTGGTCGAATGCCTGGGCTAAAGAGGGAAAAAAGGAAGAAACAAAGGATTATACTTATGTATGCTCGAGTCTTAGTCTTAAGAGCCCATCTTCCTGAGCTGTCCACTCTCGTGCTGCCTTTACATGGGAGTGACGAATCCATGATGGGATACTGTCTACTTTAACTGCAGTGGGCGTCGTCAGTGAAGGGTCCTTTCCATTTGGGTTCACTGTCAGGTAGACAGTGAAGGGTCCTTTCCATTTGGGTTCTAGTCCCTTGGAAGTGAACTTCCAGATCCACACAGAGTCCTCAGGCTGAAACTGATAGTCCCCGGGGAAGTCTATCCCCCGGGGCTGAGTGGGCAGCACGAACCCGAGACTTAATCTCTTTCTGTACACTTTGAAGGGCCTGTAAAGACTTAAGTAAGACAAGATTACGTAGTTCTGCCTTTTTCTCATCTTCTATTCTAGGTACTAAAGGTGGAGTTTTCCAAAGAAAATTTCAAATGGGGTGAATCCATTAATATATAGAGTACACCTGGCTCGGAGAAGAGCAAAGGGGAGAAGTTTTACCCAGGTCCCACCAGTTTCTAATCCTAACTTGACTAATGTCTCTTTTAGGGTCCGATTCATTTGCTCTACTTGTCCCGAACTTTGGGGCCAGTAGGTGCAATGGAGTTTCTATTGCAAATTTAGGTAGCTGGCCAATTGTTATGATACCTTTGCTACAAAGGCTGGCCCATCATCCGACCCTAAAGTTCCAAGGAGACCAAATTGAGGGAGGATTTCTTGTAACTACTAAGACAGTTTCTTTCCTGGTGGGGAAGGCCTCTACCCATCCTGAAAAGGTGTCTATAAAAACAAGTAAATATATGTAGCCCCCCACAGTCAGGGTTACCTCAGTGAAATCGATTTCCCAGTGGTCCCCTGGATAAGTTCTTCTTTCCCTATGCCTAGATTCTTCTATCTTCCCCTTCTTTGGATTAACTTGGGCACAAGCCGGGCATTGTGAGGCAATCTCCTCTGCAGTTCTTCTCCCTTCTAACAAGTGAAAGTAGGGGTCTAAAGCTTGGAGCATCTCAGTTCGCCCTAGGTATGTGGTCTGGTGTAGTTGGTGGAGGAGAGTCCTTCCAAGGGCCGTGAGAGCCCGATTTTTCCATCTGGGGTCGTCCACCATCCCTGTTGATTCCTAGTGGCTCCCTCGTCTTTAAAATATATGTTCTCTTCTGCCATATAGGTCGGAGACAGAGGCAGTTCTGGGTAAGGGACAACAGTCAGTAGATGTGGAGGGGGCCCCACTGGCCTTGCGGCCGCTGTTCTTGTCTCTGAATTGGCTCATCAGTTTCCCTCAGCCTCAGAACTATTCCCTTTTTGATGCCCTTTACAAAGAACAATAGCAAGAGCCTTAGGCATCTATATGGCTTCAAGTAAGGCTAAGATCTCCCCTTTGTTCTTGATGTCCTTCCCAGCTGAAGTCAGAAGCCCTCTTTCCTTGTAGATGGCTCCGTGTACATGTGCAGTGGCAAAGGCGTATTTGCTGTCAGTGTATATTGTGACTGCCTTATCCT
>NW_011888857.1:6590609-6595668 GCF_000151845.1 Pteropus vampyrus
AGAGCTCTAGTCACAGAAAGACTACTTAGAGTGGATCAAGCCAAATACAGTATGACTGGTATTCCTAATACCAGTCAGAAGCAAAAATCTAACCTCCCAGCTCAGTTAATATATTCAATTTTTACAGAAGAAAATGACTTGATACTTATCGGTAGTTGCTTTAATTACTTGTATTCATTATGACCTACTTGTGATCAAGTCTCTGGATATTTTTAGGAGAATAGAAAGTGACCGTAATTTTTTTCTTCATGAATAATCTTTATCCGACCAGCACAAGTATTTTATAAAGGGATTCTTTTTACTGTCCACTGCAATTTCCAGAAAATAAATTGTGCCACAAGCATCAATATAGGGTTATTTCCTGAACCCCTTATGTTACCAACAGAGTTATACTTATGGCTTTTGTTTGAAGACCTGAATTCCCTGGTGCATTAAGTGCAAATGATGACAAGCTTAAATGCTGTGTCTGACACTGAAAGTTAATGTGGACATCTATCAGAAGAAACAGTGTCTCCATGCTGAGAATGTGGTGTGCTACAGGAGAGATAACAAAGGCTTTGTTCTCAGAAAATCTAGTGCCAAATCTAGTCTACTGCTTACTAGTTTTTTAATTTGTACACTTACCTTAATCCCTTCATGCCTTAATCTCATCTACAAAATGAGTACAATATCTGCATATATAGTGAATGAGTTCCCCGCACCTTACAATGTGACAGTATTCCTAATAGTGTTCACAAATGGTAAAGCAAGGTTCATATGTTTTGGTTCAACAAACAGTGCTTAGGTAATTGTCATGTGTCAAGCATTGGGCCCACCTCTGGAAATACACAGGTGAACAAAGCAAGGGCTCTGCTCTTAAAATCTTTACAGTCTAGTGAGGAAAACAGAAAGAAATAAGTTCACAATGAAGTCCCCTTGTTTGATCCATATAAGTAAGGATGATGAGGACAGAAGGAATTTGAGAAATATTAAAGATGTAAAATTAATAGATCTTGGTGATTGATTGGATGTATAAGGAGATGCCATTTACAACTCCCAAATTTCTTGCTATATGATGATATCATTCATTGAAATATGAATACAGAGAGTGATTACCATTAACAGGATCACTGTTATTGAGAAACCAAATTCTAGAACAAATGAACAGACTACATATGCCACTTGGGAAATGCTGCTTCCAATATGGAAAGATCAAACATATCCATTAATTCCTACTCATTCATATATCCAAATTAACAAATATTTATTACATATAAAGTTTCAGAAGATGATGGTTCAGTGTGATAAATGCTATGATTTTAGTAACCACAGTGCCAAGAGCCTGCGTAATGAACTTTATACCTCACTTTAGGTTTTTATCAAGTTATGTTTTGATGTAATCAATGTTATTTGTGTAATATTACCTTATTCTCCCCACTAGACATTGAACTTCTTAAGAGCAATTAATATCTTACTAATTTCTTTTTGTCTAGAAAGGATTTTAATTCTTGGAATAGAATAATTTCTAAATAATTTTTTCTTAGGTTTGATTTAAATGAGAAAGTCATTCAGATGAATCATTAACTTTTTTATTTTTAATGGATCATTGAACATTAGTTTTATATATGTATCTTTGGGTCGAAAAAGACTTGAACTTAAAAAAGTTATCATAAATGTCTCAGCTACTTCACAATCATCAACCAGCTGGTGATTTTAGGGGGAAAAAATTCAGCTAGTAGCCTTAGTATCATCTTTTCTATCAGCCTCATTTTTTACCAGTTAAGCTCTTTGATAACAACATGTAAGGAAATCCTTCTGGGAGGAGTGGAAACCTGGGCCTAAACAGAAAATAGTTATTGTTATTCCTGTCTTTGAATGGACAGAGTCAGGGAATTTAAACAGCATGTACCAGATCAATACATGGTAAAAGAGAAACTGAAACAGCGATCTTTAATCAATTATCCATTAAATCATTTATGTATTTTCTTATTAATTTCTTATATCAACACTAGGAGATATATGAGTCAAATGCCATTATCAACATTTTAACAATTAGTACATTGCAGTTTAGAGGGCATCAGGCGTTCCACTTTTGTTTCCAGGTGAATATTGTATTCTTTTGTTTGTGAAAATCATCTTTCAACTGAGACTGAATTTATCTGTTCTTGTGCTCAACTACAGTAATCATTTACTATTTTTCTCTATGCAATCACATTAGCTTGTACCGTTAATTTTACCTTTGTGTCAACTATCTATACACGCCCCCTACACATAAACGTACCCTAGGAAATTGAAAGAGTCACTAGCTTTCTTTTTTGAGGAAATTGAAAGAGTCACTAGCTTTCTTTTTTGATGTATTTTTTCTTCCTCTAATCTTATACTCCAGGATTCTAGAGTTCACTTCTAAGCAAATGAGAAAGTTTTATTTGTTCATTCTTGATTTCACTCATTTCATGGTATAAGCTACTGAACTAAGTGCTAATATACATAAAAAATCTCAAGTAGCAAAGTATCTAGGGATGAAAATGACTTATTTACAAATAAAATATCACAATGTGATAAGTGCAATAAATGAAATAAATAGACGGTGCTAAGGAAGCATAGAGGAGTGAGACTATTAACTTTGGAAAATAAACATTTTATTCAAGATAAATGTTAATTATTATATTTGGTCACTTTGAAATTAGATTTTTGGCTGACTCGGGTTAGCGAAGACCTGGTTTCAAGATATCAATCAAAAGAGGCAACTTGAAAACAGTGTACCATTTACTTTGTTACATACATAAATTCTCATTTAACAAGCCAATCATCAAGTCAGTCAATTTAGCAATAAAATAGCTAAAGGAAGGTTGTACTAACTGTTCTAGGACATTAGTCACTTTATTACTTTTGTCTGTTGTTTATTCCCAAATACTGCTTTAAAGTGATCCTTTATTTGTGCATGTTCATTAACAGTGCAAGGTGATGGAAATGACCTTAGGCCATTAGTGAAACAGTATGCAGCCAGCTTAGTACTCTCAGAAGAGATAGAAAAAAAAAAGACTAATGTCATTTTCAGATATTCAGTGTAAAACTGGCTTCTATATGTTAACAGGGCAATTTAGAAATGCCTACATTCTATCGGCTTAACAGCTCATCAGCCTTGTTAGTGTTTTCTTATTCCTAGTAAACAAGGATGAGATTTATACATATTACTTATATACAAATCATGTTTTCATAAACATGCTTACACTATCTTACTGTGTGCAGTATATGTATGTGCATAGCAGGCAGTTATTAGAGAACAGGAGGCCTATGCAATGCTGGTTTATCTTTGAGTGGAGCAAATTTCATTAACATGTGCTTATCTTTTAGCAAAATAGTCTGATGCACTAGCAACCATGATTTAAATTAAATTTTTTTTTAAATTTGTTTATTTGTACTTTTTTTCTTCTACTCACAGGAAATAATTAAGGGTGAGACAACTTTTACATAACTTATAAATTACATATCAAGAGAGGAAGTGTGAAGATTAACATTTGTCCTATTTGTTAACATAGGACAAGTGATGAACTAGAATTAGCATGAACTATTGGGTCAGATGACTGGCATTTGGATTCTCACTTCCATTTACTTGTAGTAAGTGTATTCATAAAATACTTAAATGCTAAGTCTTGTTAATCTCAGTTTGCAGAAGGGGTTAATGGTTAAAATCCCAAATCATTGAATTTTATGGGATTTAATTAGATAATATAGATGCAGTGATGCACTAACGATGTGGATTACATTTTGAGGAATTCGCATGGGGGGATTGCTTCATTGTGTGCACATCATAGAGTGCATTTACATAAACCTGGATGGTATAGCCTACACACTTGTGCTATATGGCGTAGCCGATTACTCTTAGGCTACAAGCCTGTACAAAATAACCTGAGATTAAATCAATCACAGGAGAAAATGCTGCAATCAAGAGACACAGTAAACACAAGATGTAGGCGGCTACTGCCAATATAACACAGTGTATTGTTTTACAGCAAACCTTTTTTTATATGTGTAGAAAGAGTACACTCTAAAATAATGATAAAAAGTATAGTATAGTAAATACATAGATCAGTAACATAGTCATTTATTATCATTGTCAAGTACTATGTATTGTACGTAATTGTATGTGCTGTATTTTTGTACAACTGGGAGCACAGTAGGTTTGTTTATACCAGCATCACCACAAACATGTGAGTGGTGTTCATTCTGTTCAGACTTTAAGATGGCCATGATGTCACTAGATGACCGGTATTTTTCAGCTCCACTGTAGTCTTATGGGACCACTGTTATATAAGCAGTCCACTGTTGACGAAACTTAGCCATGTGGTGCAAGACTGTACAAGTGCACATAGAGGCATTCAATAGATATCATTTAAGAGTCTTAAAGAAAATCAGTGATTAAATTAAAATATGTCATTGAGAAAACAACTCACTTTAAGAAGTTCAAACCTCCGAATAAAAGCTCGGAGGTATTTGGGTTGGGTTGTTCAGTGTGCCTTTCTTAAATTTTTTTTTTTTAAAACAATAATACCTGGTGGTGATGAAGTATGAGGAGAATGGAAACTTTTTGTGTACTGCTTACAAGAATGTAAATGGTGCAATTATTTTGGAGATAAATTAGGCTGTTTGTATTCACAAGCCTAAAAATTCAGTAGCATCACCAACATCATTTCAGATTCCTGCTAAATGACAATGGTGTGGACTCCAGCTAATTAGAAACAAAGAAGATTTATTAAAGAGCATTTATTCACAGAATCTCATGAAGGGCAGAGGAACCTAGCGTGGCTACCATAAATCCTGGCACGAGCCATTTGGGAAAGATACCCAACAACACTGCAGAACTTCAGCACATGAAAGACCACTGCTTCTACTACACATCATTCAGTAACCATGATGCCGGGGACGACCTCTATGCTTGTAGGAGGGCCGTTCTCCTTGCCCAAGGCCACCACCTCAGATCCACACTTCCATCTTCACGTCCCACAGAAATGATTTTACTTGAAATCTAATGAGACAATGTGGAACCCTGTAGTTTTGGTAAACATAGCCTCTCAAATAC
>NW_011888857.1:6595718-6597493 GCF_000151845.1 Pteropus vampyrus
CAAAACACTCAAACAAGAACAATTATTGGGGTGTAGGTGGACCCAGAGAAGTCTGCCACCTACAACCTAGACAAGACCAAAGACAATAGACAGAACCCGATAACGGGGCACAGGAGGTGGCGTCCCGTGGCCTGGCCACAGTCCAGGAGATATGACTGAGTCCAGTTTCTCTACCGACCCTCGATGACAGGTCAACAGAAACAGGAACAGAAAGTTACCTTTTATCCAGATGTCGAGGCCTGGAGACCCCCATCGGGACCAGAACAAAGAGTGTGTCCTAAAGGTTGTGTCCTTGACGATTGTACTGACCCCATCACGCATTCAAGGGCCCTGGAACGTCTCAGGTTGGCCACCCCTTTGAATCCGCAACAGGGACAGCAACTGCTTCGGAGGCCAGTCCGGTCTTAGATCCCAGGGCCACTCCCTGAGATCTTGCTGGGGCCTCTAAATGTTGTAGCCACCAGCCCCCGATAGACACACGGAACCAGAAACCAGTGAGTTATAGGAAGCACACTCTTTATTCAGCCAGCTGGATCTGCCAGGGGTACGCAGACTCCAAAATAAGCAGCCTCAAAATGTAGAGGTACAGGGTTTTTAAGCCCTAAACCCCATTCTTCATTCTGTCTGAACACAAAAGTCTATTTTTCTCCTATTCACTATCTGTCAATTCACAGGTCGGGTGTGCAAGCGGGGGTACAGAAGCAGAAAGCTTATTGTTAGAATGTTACGTTCTCATGGACGATAACCTATGTTCCCATGGGTGATAGCCAAACAGTAATTTTCCAGCCAGCACAAAGTATGACAAATTGGTAATAGTTTGGTAGAGTGATTTCATTATTGTATTCTCTTATTTTTTATTTTTAAAGCATGGTTGGGAATAGTTGATGAGTAATGATGAACAATGATGAAATAAATTTCAGAATAAAATTGTAAAATATTTCAAAATATTGGAAAACAGATCACTGAGATCTGATAATATATCTTAGATTCTTGAAATAATTCAAGGCACATAGGGTGGTTTTGAGAGAGCATAAGTTTTATTCTATTTTTAAATAAACAAATTTTCTCTTGTTCTTTGAGAGACCTCTAAGAAATAATAAAAGTCATAAAATGCCAATTCTTATAAAAATTTAGAGCCTCAAAAAAAAAAAAAAGAAACTAGAAAGCTAAAAAACTAAAACTGGGTACAATAGATTGTGATTTTAATCAAGGTTGATTTCAACTAAGATTTAACTAGAATTAAACCTGCCCTAAGGAGATTAAACCACTCTCCTCCATTTAATTTGTTAGACTCCAAACATTTTTTTTCAAGGAGTCACCATTACAGGGTTATAAAATGTTATGGCTGAAAATAAAGAACTTAAAAATAAAACGGTCTAAACACCATAGTTTACAAAGAAGGAAAAGCCTTGGAAAAAAAAGAAATTGTCCCAATTATTGTAACACCATATCAGGTGTACAATCTCACAAAATGATCTCTGATCAACGTAGAAAACCTCTGAAGTAGTCATTGTAGGCAGAACAAACGACCCTCAAAGATGTACTTGTCCTGATTTCTGGAATGTGTGAATTACCACAGACAGAACTTTGAAGAAGTGATCAGCGTAGGACCTTGACTAGGAGAGAAGCTTGGATTATCTAGGTGTTCCCAGTCTAAACTTGTGGCTCTGTCAAAGTTGGAGAGCTTTTCCCAGATGTGGTTATGGAAGAGATGTCAGAGAGATGCAACACTGCTGGCTTTGAGATGAAGGGAGTCAGCCACAGGCTAAGGAATG
>NW_011888857.1:6597543-6600023 GCF_000151845.1 Pteropus vampyrus
GAGGGCCGTTCTCCTTGCCCAAGGCCACCACCTCAGATCCACACTTCCATCTTCACGTCCCACAGAAATGATTTTACTTGAAATCTAATGAGACAATGTGGAACCCTGTAGTTTTGGTAAACATAGCCTCTCAAATACTATAGTACAGAAGAGAATCTAGAAGGGAGTCAGAGTTGGTATTTAATGAGCCAATGCAGTATTTTCCACATTCTTCTTTTTTTTTTTTCTATTGTATCCTGAGGGAGAAAAAATAAATGAGGTATACAAAAATGAAAGTAAAAATCTTTATGATACCATGGTAGAAAGGTTTGAAATAATAAAAACAAAAAACAAAAAGTGTTTTGTTAAATAAGTTGTTTTATTCCCTACAAGAAAATAATATTCAGCCCATTATGTGATGTTGGTGAAGATCATTTAATGGCATGCTCACATGGGTAGTTCATGTGAATTATTTTTGTTGCTTTTGTAAAAAACAGTATCACTAAAAGTACCAAAATTAGTTTAAAAGTTTCTTAAATGTGCATGAGAGAATGTCTGAATCCACAACTGCTCTCTGAGAAATGAGTTACTGAGGCCAGAGACTCATGGTGCCTGCAAAGGGGAGGCATGTGACCACACAAGGGCACGCTGCGTGACGTGCATGAGAGCCAAAATTATGGCACCAGGCCTTTATTATTCTTGGGTCAACCTGCAAGAATACAGGAGATGTCTCTCAAATCTGCTTGTCCGAATAAAGTCCTGAGACAAGTCTTAAGAGATGAGAGTAAGAGAAGGCTAGACATATTCATAAGTTTCTATTTGGAAGGGTTTGCTTGGACGATTTTGAAATTTAGCCATCCAGGTAAAGGAATGAGAGAGGCAAGAGAAAGCACAAAGAAATTCCAATCTGACAGAGTTCCCTTGGTAGATTTTATATTTGTCCATATTTAGTTCATGCACTGGATCTTTCTTACTGAAGGATGCATAGGCTCAGTGCTGTTGCTGTGAAACTAGCTCAAGGTCTGCATTAGGGAGTAAAACCAATCTCATCTGTGTAAGGCGCGCGCACACACACACACACACACACACACACACACACACACACACACACACACTTTGTTAATGTTTAGTTTCCCCCTGACTTGTGGTATGGCAGTGACCATCCATTCACAGCTGTGTGCAAGTTTCTATCAGCAACTTTCTTGCTTGATTTTGCTTCATCCTGTGTGGGATGTGCTCCTGTTCCTGCTCTGCTCACACCCTGCAGGGACTTCTCCTACCTTGCTTAGGCCTGGAAGTAGTTCCTAGGACCCTGGCAATGAACTTCGTCCCCCATCTCTTGTTTTCCTTCATATAGACCACACAGTGCTGGGAACTCCTGTGTCCAGACCATGGCTCAGGACCTGCTCAGCCCTCAGTGTGTTGTGACTGACATCACTGAAGAAGACGCCGAGGTTCCCAGGGGCACACAGCAGGCAAAAGCAGAGGTAGGATTGGACCCAGCTCTGCTGACCTTGCAGGATGGATGCAGAAGCAAGGACAGATGGCCCAAGGGGCCCATTAGGGTAGGAAGCTGACCCTGGAACCACTGCCAAGGAAGAAAAAATTAATAGTCATATGATTTGAAAGCAAGAATTAAAACTTTTTTTCATAATGTGTTCTTGTTTGTGGAAAACTTAAAGAATCTAGAAAACAAGACAAATATAACTAATAAATGCATTTGGAAGATCGCAATATATAATCTCAATATACATTCTTGCCAAACTTGTTTTGGGTGTATTCCAAAACTCTGCAGCTTCCTAGAAACAGCTGTACAGATTTAACAGCTCACACAATCTCAGGTTTCAGATTATAGACACCAGTAAACTGGACAACCCAGTGCATAAAAATATTCACACATGCTCTTTCTCAAGTATCACTATATGTTAATATGATTAGCAAGGACATATAAACTGTGATAAAGATCCACAATTGGCAGGACTTTAGAGAGAAAAAAAGAAAATACAAAGTGCCACTGCTAATGGTAATGTAACTCTGCTATAATCCATTGGCAGAGCAATTCTTCAATAGATAAAAAGAAATATAAGAACATTTATGTCCTTAGAGCTAAGAAATTTACTCTAGAATATATATTCTAAAGAAATGACCACACACACACATCCTGCCCCTATTAAAAAAAAAAAAAAAAGAAAGAAACCATAGAGATACGCGTTTGTGCTATGTTTTACAGTAGCAAAAAACTAGAAATAATTTCAAGTTTCAATTTTTGGTAAATATTGATGCAAACAATGGATTGTAAATATGGTGGAATTATAAGGCTATAGAACATTAAATGTTATGGACTCTGTCAGTAACTGGAGCCAAATAAAGAAAGAATTCATTAAGAGAGCCAAATGTTAATAGTATGGATACTTTGACTTCAAGAATGAAATAGGTAAAGGATTAACACTTGTAGAATACTTGTTGAATATCCCCCATTGCTGCTTGCTTCTTAGGCATAG
>NW_011888857.1:6600073-6615481 GCF_000151845.1 Pteropus vampyrus
ACTTTGAAGAAGTGATCAGCGTAGGACCTTGACTAGGAGAGAAGCTTGGATTATCTAGGTGTTCCCAGTCTAAACTTGTGGCTCTGTCAAAGTTGGAGAGCTTTTCCCAGATGTGGTTATGGAAGAGATGTCAGAGAGATGCAACACTGCTGGCTTTGAGATGAAGGGAGTCAGCCACAGGCTAAGGAATGTCGGAAGCGTCTAGAATCTGGAAAAAGCAAGGAAACAAATTTTCTCCTAGAGCATCCAAAAAGGAACACAGCCCTTACTGCACCTTGATTTTAGCCTAATGGTATCTGTGTCCGACTTTTAACCTACCAAACTGTAAGATATTGAATTTGTGTTACTCTAAGCCACAAAATTCATGGTAATTTTTTGCAGCAGTGATAGAAAACTAAAACAGTAGATGTGATTAAACTCTTTTGCAGGTGGAGAATTGAGGCGCTGAAAGTTTAAGTTATCTTACCTATAGTTCGTAAATGGTAGGCCAGGACCATAAATATATTCCATCTCAACTAGGAAGAACAGGGGAATGCACCATTTCCAAATAGAAAACTCAACATACTTAAGGTCCTGATGATAGTCACAAGTGTTCTTTTCAAATTTGGTCCATACCACTGAAAAACGCACTTAGCTAACTGAAAAGTTTAAACACTTCTGGTCTAAATCCCATAGTTCTGAGTGTCTTACAATCTGGAATGGAAATTAAAGTATTACATCTCCCTTTATAAGGACCATTTCCCCAAACTATTTGACACTACACAGGATGTCAAGTACTTTAAAAGAAAGAGCCAAGAGGGCAGCAAACTGAAAACTTACCTCCCAAACTTGCTTTGGAAGAGACGATACTGTCTTAAGCTGCTCAAGGATGTATGGAAAGAAACAAGAATCTTCTGGAAGCCATCAATACAAACTGTCTCTATTTCAGCTTTTATTTATATGACCCTACAGAACTGAGATGTTGTATTATTGAGATGAACACAATTTGTTACAGATCCCTTTTCTAAAAACTTGTTCATTAAGGACAAATGTCAAGTGACTAAAAAATCTAATTCTACATTTTCCAAATGCCTAAAGCTAAACTTCTGATTCATTTTTATTATCACCAAAGATGCAGTTGTTTTATTTCTTTCAGCATGTAAAATACTGAGTAAAGAAATTGCTTTCAGAAATAGTAATAGCAACATTGATTCCAATACTTAAAAAAGTGTTGGCTTTTCATACTTTTAAAAGTAAATTGCAATAATTTTGCATTTTATAATAAAATTATAGACATAATTATAGACCTAGTAATGCTGCCATTTTAATATGCAAAAATGTGTGTTAGGGCTTAATTATGAATAATTTATAATTTTTCCAGTTGACATATAAACTTCTATTTTTAAATAAATGTCCAGTATCCCATTTTCGAACTATGTGGTCAATATGGTTCAGTAAAGACAGATTAGTAATAACAAATTTTAATCCCAAATATTTTAGCTACAAAATAGCTACAAAATAGTGAAACTCATACAGTACTATGATAAAAATCTCTACTCTGGAGAATGCTAAGCTATAACTACCACAAGCCATTTAGGATTTGCTAATGAAAGATCACTGTAGCTTTGCATGTCCATGAGGAAGTCAGTCAGTAAAATAAAAATCACACAAACACAAAGACATTTCTGCCATGAAGCTCCAGGGGACCATATATTTCCCAGGAGAAGAGAGGAGAGGCATTTGTTTTATCTCTGAAGAGTATTTTACGTTGAAGACCAGAGATGCTAGTTTTCTTCTTTTTCTTTGATACGTATTTCATAAGAACCTATTATTTGTTGGAATATGGCAAATAATTAAGACCTGGATCTACTTTCAATAAATTTTCACAATCCTGTATACAGGACAGACATGTGAACAAATAATTTCAAACACATGTTAGGATTATTGTACTGTCTATCTAAGATAAGGGAGTAGGACCAAAGAGGAAGGCAGCAGTTATCCTGCTGCAGAAGGAAGAAGTGGTAACAAAGGTTTACAAAAAGGAAATAAGTGAGAGCCTTTGAGATCTTGCTCCCCGGTACGTATTGTCAGTTTGGCTCAAATAAACTCATAGAAAATTCAAAACACACAAACAAAAAGGAAATAAGCAAGCTTTGATTTGAAATATCAGTACCACTTAGACAAAGCATAACAGTAATAGCTGATGCTTTGGATTTCTTAATATCTGCTAAGTATTTGCATAAATTATCTCAATCACATCACGACCTATGATGGAGGTATTATTATTATCTCTATTTTGGAGAAGAGGCATTGAGTGGCAGAGAAGTTCAAGACTTTTTCCAATGATGTCTAGTCAGACAGGGGAGAACGGCATTTGATCCTTGCTAAAGCCTTCGCTCCAACTACTGTACTACATCGTTGCTCTCATATAAGGAGAGAAAGGCATTCCTGGCAGAAGATACATGTGCAAAATCCAGAGGTGTGAAATAGCATTGTGCTTTTGGAGAACTATAAACAGTCCTGCTGGAGCACAGGCTGTATTTGGGGAGTGAAAAGGTAAAGAGTTTGATGAAAGCACCAGGAACTAGACAAAAGGTATGGTATGTGCTGTGGATGTGAGTGATGTAATAAAGTACTATAAGACAACAGGTCAGGTGATCAATGAGAGAAAACCATAATAATCAAGTTAAAAGCATGCTGTAGACTGAGCAAAGCACAATAGTAAGTATCAAGAGGCGACTAGTGCTTAGCAAAAAAGTGATTACAAAAGGTGAACAGGATTTGGAAATGGATTAAGTGTGGTGAATAAATAAGAACATTAGAATGACTTTTGAGTTATAACCTAGGCCAAATTGGTAGATGCTAGTACCACAAACCAGGAAACAAGGAAAAGAGTTGCATTCTCAAAAGTTAGATTCCTTCAGTCTTCTGCCTTTGACAGTTTCATGCACATCTTTTTGACATGCCTATGTCTAGTGAACCATTGTGAAAGCCATAACTATTCATTAGAAATTTATGAGACAAGCAAGCCTTCTCCTTATACCTTTGTATGACCTTAGAGCAATAGTTTCCTCCTGCAAGCAAAAAAAAAAAAGAATTTCCCTCATCCCTACTCTTCATAAAGTCACTAAAAATATCAGTTTCATGGGTTTCCTTTTCAACCTATGGGCTAGAAAATCTAGCAAGTCGCTTCGAAAATGTTCGACACTTTTTCTGTGAGACATTCAAATTGTTTCACAGACATTATCTCACCAATAGTCATTCCAACCCAGTGAGGTAGGCCCAGGAACAATTTATTCCTATCTTTAAAGGGTAAAAAGAGGTTGAATGACTCATCTGCAGAGCTGGAAATAGAAGCTTAGTCTCTGGAATCAGCTGTGTGAAAAAACAACTGTCAAATGACTTCATAAACGAGTGTAAGTCAAAGGTTATTGATGTTTCATAAGACTTGAGTTGTTGGAGTCATTATTTACTGGTAAGCCAAGATCTCAGAAGTGGAAGATTTAAGGATGTTTTTTCAAAGTAGGAAATTTTTTTCTTTCTTTGTAAGCTTTCTGACCCATAGTATTCTGTAAACAAGAATCTTAAGATGATTTTCAGTATCAACGGAATATCCGCAGCATATAACAACAAGTCTATATTTATATTTAAGCAAATCAAGGTTTATATGGTATATAATGTGATGATGGAATTTAAAGTCTATACTTGTTTTGAGCTCTTGTTTGACCACTTTGCAAATTGGTGATCCTTGAGAGAAAACCTAAAATGTTCTTTTTTTAATCACAGAAATCACCAGTGTAGCATTTTATTTTTTCCTATAACATCATACTTTTATTTTTATTTTTTTCAATATATATTCCCAACCTAAAATGTTCTTAACCTCAGTGTTATCAAATAAGGGTATGTATCTACCAGAATAATTATTGTGAATATTAGAATTCTCCAAACTTTACAATCAAGTCATATATTAGGTTGCATTATTTTAATTCATGCTAGAGACCTCAGGGATATGAGCAAAACTTTTTATTTTTTGGAATTTACTTTGTCTATTTAAGAAACATATGTTTGGACCCAAGGGTATGGCAACAGTAACAATGTGGATCTCTTCAGTTTTCCTGGGGCAACTCAAATAATTTGAAATTAAAGATGATCCTATAATGAAAGTGCTTTGGAAACTGTAGATGGCCATAAAATATGCCTTGTCATTACTGTCATCATAACTTCTGTTTTAAGTGTCCTTAACTGATTTTATAACACAATAACCCAACTTCCCACAAAATTGGTCCTCTAATTCCTTCTATACATGGATTCCATCTGATGAACATACCTTTATTTCACTCTGGACTTCGTTCAATGTTTATAGTGTAACTGAGTGACTTTATTGTCTCCTTCTAGTTTCCATGCAGTAAAATGGGCCAAAAGTAGAGTTGTTCTGGTGTGAAGTGTCCGGGTTATTTCTTAACCTTTTCTGTCCTTTGCTATTTCTGATGGGTCTCAAATAGTGCTGTTTAAACCTCAAAATGTTTAATAATCTTTTAAATGAAGTGCCTATTTTTGTCTTTTCCCCTCAAGTGGGCATTTCTCTACCACAGAAGAACTCATGCATTACTCCACTGTGATCTGTACAAGGAGCTTCTTCAGACAAGAAAGCTAAGTTTTTCAGAATGTCCCCTCTGACTGGTAGACTAAGTCCTAGCTATACATCAAAGCTTTCCTGAGCAAAGTCCTTCTTCTCAGGATCAGTTTCTTCCCAGGAGTCTTCTTCCTCCATACACCTGTAGATTTGTTTCCCCAATCCGCACTCCTGTAGGTCAGTTTTGTAGAGGTAGCTGATGCCCAGGCCTGGAAACAACTTAGGGTCAATATAAACACAGATAAAAACTCAGAGAAATAATTTCATTATATGGATAAATTGTTATATTATTGCCAAATTTTGTGTTGGGGTTACTAGGTCTGTCTATCGCTGTGGTTTCCCTTCACATTATGCCATTTTCATAAGGTAAGCCCTGTAAAACTCATGCCTGAAAACCACCAGTTTGCTGAAAGTGTTTTAAATAGCAATAACTCCATGCCATTACAGCCCTAACTAAAATATTCCAAAACATTAATTCAAGGACTGAGTCAGGAGGGAAATTGGTAGAATCAGCACTAGGCCTCAGCTGATCAGAAGGCAAGAATTTAATTTTTGATTCTAAATCTTGATTCCAAATCCAAGTTATTTTATTCTTTTAGAAAATGCCGATACTTTTAGGACTCAGTCTCCTCACCTAATAAGAATAATCTTACATGCATAACCTTTTCATAGGGATGATTAATAGAAAATAAAGGATTTTAACTTCTCTGTTAAGGAGAGGTGAAATTTTTATAACCATATCATAAAACTAATGTATTGGCATCAATATACCAATACATTAACTAACATTGAAATATCATTATGTTATATAATACTTAATATACATTTTGTTGTATGTGAGAGATATATATGTATATATAATTATAATAAAATGTGTATTTTAGACATAAGTTGTAGTGTATGAAAGTTTTGGTTTCAGAAAATAGAGCCAGAATATTAAAGGCTAATAGGAAAATAGGCGGAAATAAAATGAAGAAAGTAATCATAAGGATATATTTAACAGGAAATTCTTGTCACATGTTCTGGATCCTCATTACTTTAACTCTTGGCAAATAAACTAACATTTTCATACATTTCTGCACTTTTAGTCTTTATGAATATATAACTACTTATCTAGAGCTAATATTCCTCATTTGTAAATTACAATTTGATTTGTAATTTAATTTGTAAAATAAAAGCAATTAAATTAGTATTTCTAGGACATTTTAATCTATCCTAAGATATTTAGGAAATAAAAGACTTAAAAGATATTTAGTCTTTGTTAAACAGGTTGAGAAACACTGAAAATATGCCCCTGTCTTGATGTTACACAATGTGCATTTATATTCACCAACTAACAGAACTGAGAAGACCTGGAGTAAAAAAAAAAAAAAAGCTTCTTATGTTTGCTTAATATAGCTCTTATCAAAGTAATGTGTGAGTGCTCAAAGTATTTAGCCCCATCCATATTCTCTTCCCCTTACTATTTTAGTGCAAACCGGCCCAACATCCATCTGCCAGCACCTGCTTCCCTTTACCTGAGGGCTTTCTCTATCCCTACCACCAGTGTTTTACCTGCCCATAAGAAAAGCAGAAATACTGAAGAATTAACTCCAACCTCATCCAGCCTCCCGCTTCAGGAGTTGCTGTGCTAGTGCAGGGGTCCCCTATTCCCAGGCCTCAGACCCGTAAGAGTCTCTGGCCTGTTAGGAACAGGCGCGCACAGCAGGAGGTGAGTGGTGGTAGGTGAGCTAGGGAAGCTTCATCTGTATTTGCAGCCTCTCCCCAGCGCCAGCATCACTGCCTCAGCTCCAAGGCAGATCATCAGGCATTATTAGATTCTCATAGGAGCACTGGTTCCTGGTGTCAAAAAGGTTGGGGACCGCAATGCTCATTTACTCTGATTCCCTCACACTGAGATGTGTGTTTGACACTGGCTTCCAGAGTTTCCCCAAGGACTAAGCTCTGGTCACCCTCAGTGGACTCTGGTACCATAATGTACCCCTTTGGCTGACTTTCCTTCCTGTCCTTCTTTCCTGATGTCTGCTTCACCTCCCAAACAAGCTATTTACACTCAGAGTCTGCTTGGGGTTGGGTGGGGGAGAAGGGAAGAGAATCTAAGACACATATTTGTAAATTAGTGAGCCACGATGTCTTAATGGCCATTCCCAGCTCCACTTTCCAAGGACACAAGTATATTAAGATTATTTCTGACAGTTTCAGGGCACAAGCCTCCAGTACCTGGCTTCTCTGAGTCATCTAATAAATGTGTCCTGAATAAATTAATTTCTCCAGAGTGCAATACCACATCTTTTTGCAAAGGAAAAAACATGAACTCAGAGAACACCACTTTTAACCTTCCCGTCTTGTGGGAGGCTTAATAGACATACTGTGTCTGAGCTGTTTTTCCACCCCCTCCTCGATAGGCCTCTTCGTCTCTCCTGCAGCACTTATCTCCAGTTATACCATGTATCAAACCCTGTTCTTCTCTCTCCACACTTTGTCTGTTGAATACATAAGAAATTCTTATTTCCTCTGTCTTTCCAACTCACCTTCAACAAATGAAGGAAAAGGAACTCATTAAATCCAGTAATAATGCCATTTTTTGAGAGCCTTCTAGGACATACACATAGCGATTTCATTAAATCTTGATTAAATCTTGATATAAATGATTTCATTAAATCTTCAAAGAAGTCACGAATAAATATTGTTAGCCCATTTTGCAGAAGAAGACATGGACTCAGAGAACTTAAACCATTCTTCCCAAAGTCATACAGCTACGTAAGGGCAGAGCCAAGTTTCTAAATGAAGCACGTAGGATGCCAAAATTCATCTCTTAATTTCAAATACCATATTGCTTCCAGTAGTAGTTTAGCGCTCTCTCTCTTTGCATTTTAAATAACACTTATTCATGTACTTCTAATACAGAAAAAAATACAAAAATGACACATTTCTTCTGCCCATAAAACCCCAATTTCCTCTTTGTTTTGTAAATTCAGGGTTATTTGGGGTATAATTACATACAGAAAAATTGCCCTATTTTAAGTGTACTGCCCAATGAGTTTTGGTAAGTGGTTTAGATTAAATATTAGGTCTATTTGATAAGTGGTTTAGATTAAATGTTAGGTCTATTTTGATTAAATATTAGGTCTATCACTTACTAACTTTGTGACTATGACAAAGTATCTAAGATACCATAAGCCTGTTTGCTTATCTTTAGAATGACGTAAATAATCATATCTGTTTTATTGTTATTGTTAAACCCAATTTCTAGCAAAGTGAATTAAGATACCAAAGTAATACTTCTGTAGACTTTTTGTGTGTGCGCGCCCAGAAAAAGTTAATAAAAATTTAATGTTCCTCATAGAGACAAGTTGAGGTGCTACGACAAACTTGATGATTGATCACTACGGTCAAGGTGACTTAATCAAAGTGCATAATTCATTTAGCTGATGAACTAAACAATGCTACAGGTCATGGAAAACGAGGTAGGATAGGAAACTGGGGTTTTCAGAGTCCATAGTTGTGCTCTGAAGCACCAGGGCTTCCTTTTCTTTCCTGTGTCACATTTTAAATAACTCCATCTTCTCTTTTATTGTCCTCCTTATTGGAAAGACTTTGTCAGCGTTGGTATTTTATCCACAGCTGTTATGAAAATACTATTTCTCCAATTGACAACTACCTTTCTCCCCATCCCAATTCCTCTGTGTTTTTCAAATGTCTTTGACATACTGCTGGAGATATATGTTAATGTTTGTTTTTAAATTCTGTGTTTATTTTCTAGAGTATATATGAAAAGGAAGAAGCATATTAAAGCTGAGGTCACAGAATCTTCTGAAATTGAACAAAAATTCGTTTTATTTTTCTTTGAAAAAAATTAGTTTTATCAAATTCCCACTGCTCATAACATCTGAGACTGAAATAATAACACAAAATTAAGTAAAAACGAAGTAGCTTTTTAAACATGATAAGCACTGTGTGCAAGAATTCATGGAAAATGGAAATTTCTTACCTGGTTGGTGAGAGTAAAGCTTGGTTTAATATTTCTGGAGAACCTTTTGGCAATATGTATTAAAAGCTGTAAAGAGTGAACATATTATTTACTCTTTTGATTTCTAGGAATTTATGTTAATAAGATATTAATTTATCTTGATGAAATAGTTACAAGGATATTGAACATAGCAAAGTTTACGATAGTGAAATTAAGAAATTAGTTAAATAAAAACTAGGTATTCACAAAATGAAAGGTGATGATCAACCATTGAAGTTAAAATGGAAAATGGATGAAAAATGACATAGCTCTCCAGAAAAACTTAATAACCCTGAAAGATATACAGTAATTATCAGAAACAAACAAACAAACTAAGGAAGGAAGGATATTAAAGATCTCTTTAAGGATATTAAAGATCTCTTTAATATTCTGAATTCCCAAGAGGTGAGTTATTTCATTCCTGAGAAGAAAGGTGCATACAGCAGTCCATGTGTGGCTCCTCTCCCAAAAGCCAGGAAATACCACCTGAGACCTAAAATAATCCATTACAAAAGTCTGTGAGAAAGATCTTTTGTTTATAATGAAAGTGATCTTCTATGGAATATGCACCCATCCTGGGAGAATGTACCCATGAATATTGGTGAAGGTCATTACCAAAATAGTGCAGAAATAAAATTGTTTATAGCCAAAATATGCAAGTGACTTTTGGAAAACCTAAGGATATCAGCCTTCAAGACTTTTATATTTTCAGGGGGTGGGAGGATTATGCTTCAGTGACAGGGATTTAGGGATAAAAAGGATATGACTGAGAGTCAGATAAAGTAACCAACTCAGAGGACATTCAAAATTAGAAATTTAATCTTCACATGGATTCCTTTAAGCCAGTCATTCCTTACTACCTATCTGGTTGTGGGAGACCTATCTAAATTTATTAAATGATGTAAATGAGCTGTGACTGAGTCAGGATGTACATAAAGAATAATCCTCAAATTGAAGTTGTGTCTCCAAGGGAATAGGCAAGAAAGGTTCCTAGTATGAATAATCAGATTGCCCAAACATAGCAATTTAGGAGCATGGAAATTAGTACCTACTCAGTGAGATTGCTATTTCCATGAAGTGAATTTTCTACAGAATCTGACTCTGTTCTTCAATTCATGTCTTATGGGAGGAGTTAAGGCGCTAGGCTAGGAAATGCATTTTCTTTGCTGGATATAAGTATTAATGAGGACTAGAAATAATAAGTGATTAAATTAGGTTTCTACTTTTTACACTCCCTTCTCTCCCTCAATTCTAAAAAGAAAGATCAATTTTGACCTTCGCCGATTTAGGGAATGTTTTTTGCAAAGTGGACAGTAGATCGTTCCTGGTCATCAGTTGTTGCCCAGAGGGTGCTCTTAATTCACAGAATTTTGCAGATATAATTGAAGATATGGGTCTTAATATGGATTATCTGCTGCTGACTGTAAGCATCAGAGATGTGTGGACAAGGAAGCAGAAAGATGAAGCAGAGGGGGAAATCAGAGAAATACAAAGTATAAAAAGAATTTATCCCCCAATACTAGCTAGCTTTGAAAATGAAGAAGACTTGAGGTAAGGAACTCAAAAGGCCTCTAAAAGCTTGAGTCAGGGGTTAGTATGGATTCGAAGCTCAATAAGTGTTTAGGGCTGGGATAGAGATTTAGAGGTCATTATCTTAGAGGAGATGAATGAAACTATGGGACTGGTGCCAAAGAAATAACATTACCCAAGAATGGATTCTTGGAGAATGAAAAAGCCTGGCACAAAATGTAGAAAACAGAACATTTTTTTAAAAGACTTTAATGAATGAACATTAAGGAAAATGAAGATATTTAGTTTGGTAACTGACCTTTAAAGCAATTTGCTTTAGTAGAGTGATGAAAATGAAGGGGATTCACAGTACTTCAACCACAGGGTACTAAGGAAGAAATAAGAAATATAAAAATAAAAATTGTCTTCATTTTTTCTTCTAGAATTTGTCTGAAAGAACTTAAAGAGTAGCTGTAAACAGAAATGAGATTTTAATGCAGACAGCATCTCAGAAACAATAAGACAATAATAATGGAAACTATCCTTGAAATAAAATTGACAAAACAAAGAAATAGATCAATACTATTTCTGAATTTAAGTTAAATAACATAAGCCATATATTTAAAGCACTGTTAATTTTATTTCTCATCAATAGATTTGTGTGTGATATTCAGTCGATATAATTTTGGCATAATACTATGTTACAACCATATAAAGTTTGAAAACAAATTTCAAATAACAGGAAATAATTGTATCTTAATATATTTTAATATTTATACCATTTTATTATATTGTGTTGGATCATATTGGTTCATATGAATATATATTTATATGTAATATATCCAAGAAAATTCTTTAAAAGGTACAGCCCTGCCAGATAGTAAATACATAAGATAAATCAAATGTTTTAGGACAGCACTGATAGAAAGATATTGTTAGGACCATAGGTAATTTTAGACTTTCTAGCAACCACATTTTAACAGTGTAAATAATAGAGGTGAAATTAATTTTAATATGTATTGTGCTTAATCCAATATATCCAAAATAGTATAATTTAATTAATAAATTTTATAAATTTAATAATTTATACTATTTAATATCCAAAATAGTATAATTTAATCTAATATATCCAAAATAGTATAATTTAACACATAAAAATGTTTAATGAGATGTTTCTAATACTTTTTTTCACATGGATCTTTAAAATCCAGTGTATATTTTACACTTAGAAGACATCTCATTTCAGACCAGTAACAGTTCAGCTGCTCAGTAGCCACATGTGGTTCTGTCCTGGACAGTACAGATTTAGTTAATTGTTTTTTTCCAATAGAATATTTTATTTCAAAATGACCATTCTATAATTTAAGATTCTGAAAAACTTTAATAGAAGTCACAATTAACTATCATTCAGTATTAGGATGTTTTAACTAAAAGAATTTTCACTTTATTATCTTTTTTTCTCCCAGCCTCTAGTTGAATTATTCTATTCATTCAGACTATGGAGATTTAGATCAGGTATATTTTCTTCCTAGTTTTTAAACATTATTTTTCTTAGTTTATGTGTATATAGATTACTGCTTATGCCATTATTTATAAACCAATTTCTCCAAGTTCTTAACATTAGTATATTATTCTTTGGAGTTGACATAGCCTCCCATCTTTAGCACCCATGAAGAAGGTCTCATAGGAGCTGCTGTCCTTCAGTTATTACATTCCTTCTACTTGATAGACTACAGTAGGTACAAAATTTGAGCTCCACACTTTCCATCAGATATTAAGATGCTGATTCTCTGGCTTCTCCCGCTGAGTATCATTAGGCCTTTGATTGTAGCTTTTTTCACTATTAGTTAGATCTTCTCACCAAGCCAATTATGAAGATTGTTTCAAATCTACAAATGCTCGTCTGTTGTGTTTACACAAGAATGCCCACTGACTTAGTATAATATTATTAGGATGTTCTTTTTGCCCCACTCAGGCATGCTGTAGACAGACATTTCTGCTATCTGTAGACGATGCATGTTGCTGTTAGAAGTGAGAGGCCAACCATATTTTCTCTCTCAATGAAGTTGATTAAACTATACTGCTTTGGTTATTTTGTTCTTTCTTTTACGTTTGACATTCAATAATGTAACAAGGTATGGCTTAAGTTTTTTTCATTCCGGATCTTTTTATTTTTGTCAAAAATGTGGTTGGCCCTTTAAATATGCAGATCCTATTCTTGCCTCAGGAAACCATTCTTTAATCATAATATTTTTTATCTTTTTAATATTAATTTTTATTAATTATATTTTTGTTAGAACACTTAGGACACTTGCATCTTTCCTTTGCTTTGCCATTACTCTAAGTAATTTTTTTATTTATTTAGTAAAATATCAATCTTTTTCCTACAGAGGAAACTTGATTTTTCAATTGTGAATATCTGATTCATTGATATTCTAATTTATATCTTAGTTTTTAAGTGATTTATTTATTCATCAATTTCTTTCTTTAGTTCTGCAGTCTCTATTTTTACTTCTCCATTGTTTTGTCTTTATATCTTTGCTATCTTGTCATATTAAATTAATTTTCTCAGTAAATGTTTCTATAGCGGTTTTTTTAAGTGTGAAATTTTATACTTAGAGGATTTGATTTTTTTGTCTTGGTATTTTTTACCTGTCTTATGCATATAAACTCTACTCCTTTTATTTTTTCTTCATCTACTATGTTAAAAGAGATTTAATATTATCTATTTTCTTTACTATATTATGTGAGAATCCTCCATCACTAGTTTTACCTTACCTGAAGACTGTTTGCCTTCTTCACTGATCTACAGTCTGTGTTCTTTATCTTTGTACTTAATATAAAGAAGAACTCAGTAAGAACTCTGTGAATACTTTGTTGAAGGAAACAATTCCGAGTTTATTTTTTTCTCACTATGACAGTTAGTTTGGAAGCTTGTACTATATTCTCCATTAAGCTTGAGAGACTAGGCTACCTGCTTTCATAAGAAGCAGTCAAAACTGATTTGTTTTTTTTTAATCCTGATAGTAGCTTTAATCACGAAACACCAAAAAGACATGAGGAATTAAAGAAATTATTTTATATGGATTTAATTATTATTCTAATATCTATTGCCCAAGTCTGCAAGGTGAACTTTTACAATGAGTTTGCAAAACAATCATATTATCCTTGCCAAATTACATTATATTGAAACAAAACATAATAAGCAAAAAATAATTCTTGTTGCTTTCAGCCTAAACTCGATTACTCTGTGTTATAAGAATAATAATACAAAGAAAATTTAATTTTATAATATAAATGCACATATATAATGAAGAAATATACATCTTCAGGAAAGAATGTTGAAGAGATTCTCTGATTCTGACATTGCTTACAAGTGCTATAGATAAGAAAGTCATTATGAAAATCCAATTAGTATCACTTAGTTCAAAGAGAAATCAGGAATATATACATTCATTAATTCTTTCAAAAGTATACCTACTGAGCACCTATTATGAGTATAGTGCTTTTCTAAATTCAAGGTATATAGCAGAAAATAAGACACATAAAGTTTTACACTCTAGAGGGGGAGATAGACAATATACAGGTTGGCAAATATGCAATGTAATTTCAGAGTCCATGAAGAAGAATGAAACAGGACAAAGAATAGAGAGATAAACTTGGCTAGTTGGGTGTGTTGCTTTTCAAATGGACCTAAATAAAATGATTTGTGCATCTAACACATTTGGCGAAATAGTGTGGGGAATTTAGTTTGTGCAAAATATTTCTACTTTATTTGCATGAGAGTTTAGATGTTTTGTATCTCTTAATAGGATATAGTACTTAAGCAACAAGAGAAAATATTTCTATGTATTTAGACAAAATTTTAATGTACCATCAACTAAGTCATGAAAAATCATAAGACAATTATATTGATGGTGTAAAAACAATGGAAGAAAGTTAAAGGAGTACCAGCTCACATTAAATCTGCTCTTAAAATGCATTCCGTCATGGGTTGCTAAATAAACAAGCATTAGTAATTTACGTGATGCCAGTGTTAATTTAAAAATGTTAAGTAATAACATATAAATGTGAATTCATCAAGTTTTTAAATTTTGAAACAGGAAGTGATGGACAAACTTTTATGATAGATTTTATGATAGATTTACCACTTTTATGATAGATTTATACTGAAGTTCATTGGCTGTCCTGAGGGAAGGTATTGGTACAAAATTTTCTAAGGAAAAAAGAAATCACTTTTTTTCATGACAAAGAAAACCCATTATTGAAATATTTATGTGACGCATGATTATACCAACTTCGTGCTTTGCTATTTTTAATAAGTTACATAAACTATAGTCGATGATGCATTGTTGCAAAGATACCACCTTAATGAAAAGATTCAGATTTCAATGAGAAAATTCAAAATTTGGGTTCATTTAACAATTTGACTTTTCAACTCTGAGTGAACTAATTTAAAAGATAAGCAATGAAGTTTCTGAGATATTTTAAATGATATTCTTGGGAATATAAAAATGTTATATGCTATATTAGGAAAAATACGCCTAACTTCAAAAATAAACTAAATTTGCTGAGAACCTATTCAACTTCCTCTAAACAGAAAATTTATTAATTCAAGAAAGTGTTTTATAATACTTTTTTTAAACTTTTTTCAAAGTATATTTATAAACTTTGAAAATAAAATTGCATTTTATTTCTGTTTTCAAACATCTGGCCCACACAATTTGAACACTCCAAACTTAGAAACTATGGAAATATTATATTTATAATGATTTATAATTATAAAACATTTCAGTATCTCATTTTACAACAGAACATGATTCACAATGACTGGCAAACAGGTTATCTTGGTATTATATATCCAAATTAAAGTAGAGAAATAAATTGATATAAAAATGCAACTATTATCTAGAACAGCCAGTTTTAAAACATTATTAAAACCAAAATTAGTAACTGGTTTTATACTAAGAAAATGTTAACATTTTATAATAGATAAAAGTTTAATTACATAGAAATATGTCATTTTTTAGTTAAATAATGGAGTTTAACATATGACTTTATATGGAATAAATGACTCCACAGCTACAAAAGCTTGTAAATCACTTTTATGGAAAATATGAAACCAGTGGAGGGTTTTGCATATGACCATATCTGAATTTAGATAGCTCCTTAAGGCTTGCAGTGAAAAGTTTAACAGAGTGAGTACAATGGGAAGCAGGATGGACAGGGTGGGCAGTCAGAAGTCTATTATAAAGTTGCATAACTGATTATAATCTAA
>NW_011888857.1:6618646-6625173 GCF_000151845.1 Pteropus vampyrus
CTGGCCCACACAATTTGAACACTCCAAACTTAGAAACTATGGAAATATTATATTTATAATGATTTATAATTATAAAACATTTCAGTATCTCATTTTACAACAGAACATGATTCACAATGACTGGCAAACAGGTTATCTTGGTATTATATATCCAAATTAAAGTAGAGAAATAAATTGATATAAAAATGCAACTATTATCTAGAACAGCCAGTTTTAAAACATTATTAAAACCAAAATTAGTAACTGGTTTTATACTAAGAAAATGTTAACATTTTATAATAGATAAAAGTTTAATTACATAGAAATATGTCATTTTTTAGTTAAATAATGGAGTTTAACATATGACTTTATATGGAATAAATGACTCCACAGCTACAAAAGCTTGTAAATCACTTTTATGGAAAATATGAAACCAGTGGAGGGTTTTGCATATGACCATATCTGAATTTAGATAGCTCCTTAAGGCTTGCAGTGAAAAGTTTAACAGAGTGAGTACAATGGGAAGCAGGATGGACAGGGTGGGCAGTCAGAAGTCTATTATAAAGTTGCATAACTGATTATAATCTAAATTATGAGGGAAGCGATAGAGATTGAGAAGAGGGAAATGACTCAGATAAATTCCAGATTTTGTGGAGAATGAAATCAAAATAATTTTGCTGTTTTGGCTGTTAAGGATAAATATATATACTGATCAATGATGATAAAGCATCATTATTTCCAAGACTGGTAATGTGATTAAGCATTAGAAGAACTAGGACTGGGAACATGTTCTTTCTACTATACCAAACAATGCAGGTGTGTGTCTCCTGCAAGTGATGCAGGAGTGGTAAGAATGCTGTTACTATTCTCACCAACCCCAGCGCAAATTTTGCTCTCACTTAACCTTTTTCTGCCTCATGGCAAATATATAGAACCTACTCAACATTCCATTGAACTAGGAATATACGGACTAATCTATCTCAAGGTGGATCAAATGATCCTGAACCGTGAGGACTTATTGTAAGACAAGTGGAAGAAAGTAGACTAGGTGCATTGTCCTAACTTCATCATTAGGTGGCTGACTAATGCCTCTCAGTATTGAAAGATACCCATCTAAGACGAAATATCTCCTCTATTATATTTGTTGATTCCTCCTATAGAGTACTTCTAGTGAAGGGGAATTCTGTTTCTCATGGCTACACAAATTAATTTAGAATAATTCTAAATATCAGAATGCTCCCTCTTGATTCAAACTGGAATTACTCTCTCTCTTAACAAGTTATACTGTATTTACCTATACTCTGAAACTTACAAAAATCTAATTTCCCTTTGATTTGATACTGCTTCCAAATATGCAGGCAATTTCCATTCTTATTATCCTTGACTAATAATTACTACCATAGATTAAATATCCTTATTCCCAAGTTTCTGCATTGATTTCTCAGGTTATATGATTCTTATCCTGGCTTGAATGTGCTACAGTATATCTGCAACTTCCCTTGAATGTGCTACAGTATATCTGCAACTTCCCTAGCATTTACAACAAATTCAGACTTCCATCCAATAGTCGCATTGTGCTGCTGGAGTAGGAGATTACCCTTGGCTGTAGTTTTTGTTCCTACCATCTCATTTGTTTCAGCTGGGCATGCTTGTACTACCATGTTGGAAATTTCAGATGAAGTCTGTAAGAGCATAGTGAGACTCACTGACAGTCTGCTTTTCTGGAGAGCTTCAGTAGAACCCACTCGAATGTTGTGTACAATCATACAATGACAGTTTAAGTGCATCAGCTGCCCTCTTCCAGTTCGCGTTGCATCAAGAAGAGTGCACCACCCACCCTCCCCCATTTGCAACTCTCCTTTTATGCACGGCTATCCAAATCTTACGGAAAAAGCTAAAATGAATGGCTAAAAATAGCATGTTTGTTTGTAAAGAAGGCACTCAAGCAGATTTGAATAAGTAATAAGTAACATTAACACTATGCCACATTTCAAGACAGCCAAGTCAACCAGCGCTAGATCACAGAAAACTAACTCAGAAAGGAAAATGGATGGAATTCCTGGCTAGATTATGTCAACACATATATTTTTTGATGATTATTTTTCATTTGAGTAGCACTAGAATGGTGCTTATCACAAAACGATGAGTATCAGGAACCAGACTTGAAAATGTCCTGTATTATCGTGCCCTAAAAGCCGATAAACCTTGAGAATTTTTTCTAATTCTTCAAATTATTCACTGAGCAGATTGCATAATACCCAAGAAATACATTTTGATTTGTTCTCTAGTAAAGTCTCATTTAAATGGAAAGAACAGACATTGAGACAAGTACCAAACACTATATTAATAAATTGGTTATATTCAAGAAATTTAGCACTTTATCTTGAATATTTATTATTTGTGTTGAATTTATTTCCCAATAGTATTCTGTAGGCACTATTACCATTGTTTTATAGATAACAGAAACTGAAGCTAAGATAACCAATCTTAGAAGAACTGAGATTTAAATCTCATCTTACGTAAAGCCCAAGCTTTAAGTTCTTGTCTACTTGTACACTCTACTGTGACTTTGATTTCATAACACCTCCCATCAAAACACTTCTCTGCAGGTGAAAGCCTGCATCAATCTAATGGAACATGTGTTTCTCCACAAATGGTTGAGCACACAGAAACAATAAGTATTCGAGGTATAGTACTAAATTACCCAGCATTGAAAACAATTAGGAATTTCTCTCTTGAATAAAAGAATCATCTTCCATGGAACAATGGCTTCCCTCTTCTCTTTTTTATCTGATTAAATCCTACACAACTACAAAGTCAACTTTAATTTCCTCTGTGTCTTGAATACCTACACCGTCTTCGGTTAACACCAAAAAAAAAAAAAAAAGGAGTGAGAATAGTAATTGGTTTTCAGTTTCATTTTGTTTATTTAGTTTTTACTCTGTGCTGTAGTTTCTTTATGAAATGTAATTTTAAAAAAAAGTTTTCCTCTTGACTATCTGATCAAATAAGAACTCAACAGCTACTATTTAAACAAGAAAAAAAAATCCAGTTTCTATTAGCTTATCTTGTTTCTTAATGTTCATAAAAATACATCTTGCAATATTCAATTTTAAGACTTCTGTGATGTTCTAGTTGAAGGAAAAGCAGCATTGATGTCAACAGGACCTAAGTAATATTTTCTGATTATATAATCTTTAGAAAATATTTAAACATTTTCTATCCTCTGTAAATAAAGTATCCTTACATCATGAAGTTGAGTTGAAGACAAATGTGTTACACACGAAAAACATCTGGTTTTGTTTGGGTCATTCTTGCCAGAAATAAAGAGTATGATTTACTTCAGATATAAAAACTATAGATGTTATCAAAACATTTCTAAACAAAACAGAACAAATCTCAAAAACAAAACAAAACAAAACAAAAATTCAGCATACATCTTTTTTTTATTGGGCTAAAAATTTAAGCGTGGTGAATGTTTAGCAAAAGTCCACTTTGGTGCCTCTGATTCTAATGCTTTTTTTTTATTATTCTCTTTCCCTTCCCTAAACACTTTATTGGTCTACCTCTGCTTACAAAAGTGTTTTTATGTTTCATTCCTCTTTAAGTAAAATATTAACTATTCTGAAGCCTGCTGGCATTGTATACAATGATGATTTATAGTCTCAGCTCTCGAATTTGCCTGTGTATTATCAATTTCATAATGAAATAAGAAAACATGTTTTCAAAGAGAAAGGGTTGGGAGGGGGTGGCAAGAAGCACACAGAAAATAGTACCATGAGGTCTTCAAGCATTTCCACTTTTCATTAAAGATAGTTGAATGTATTGAAAGCCAATCAACTCATTTTGTGAAGGTCTCTTATTATCAAAGTTTTATTTGCACAATTTTAAGGAGTTGAACTGGTAAGAATGCAGCCACTCACATGTCTTTGAAATGCGATTGGCCTTAGATTGTGTAGTATACAAAATCCTGAAATTAAGCCACAGCTCCTGGGAGGGTAAACTGGAGTTGGTGGAAGCTCTAACTCAAGAACATTTGACACAGTAGCTGTATTCAAATGTTTCCACAAATATCAGTTTTCAAAACAGACAAAAACACTGTGTTCAATAAATCTTATTAGCAAGATGGCCTCTTAACAACTTGTTAGTATTTACCTTGAAGTGGCATTCCAAAATATTTAAAACATGGGTTACTTGGCCATTTTCAAATCTGTTAGTGAAAATTTTGGCATTTTGGTTATAAGTATTTCCTGAGAGAGTATAAAATAATCATTATGTAGAAAATTATAGAAGTATGCACAAACTTGACTATATACATATGCTATATATGCTGTCTTAGAAAGATTGTTTCTACTTTCCCCTCTTTTTCCATCATTCCTGAGCGAATCAGGGCTTATACATTAAGTCACATTTTTGTCCCTTCCACCTTTGTAACAAAATAGATAATTTATTCTAGGAGGTGATATTGCAAAGTGATTAAAATAAGAGCAAGACAAACCTGGGTTTGACTCTACATTCTGCACTCATTAGTTGTATAACCTTGGACTAGCTAGTTCATAATTTTCAAGCCAAAAATCTATCAATAAACCATAAATAGTAATAACTTATATTCATAAGATTTCTGGGATAAATGAATAAGACTTGGCTTTATATAGTAGTCAGGCACATAGTAAGAGCTCACTAAATGCAGACCCCTTCCTGTTTACCTCCCTTAAGCTCAGAATAACTGGCTTGAGCACAAGTATAATACAGCAAGAACACAGGGGCACCAAAGGAAACACTAAAATTAAAAATTAAACTGCAGAATTTCTTTTTGATTTTCAAAGTAAATATTAAATGGCTATAGCAATTACTGAAGTATGTATTTGTGACAAAAAATGTCTTTACACAAAAGGGTATCATTTCCTTGTGTAATTCAAAGTAATAAGGTGAATTACTGCTAGCTTCGGTGGTTTAGATGCTTAATGATATCATCAGAGACACTGCATTTTCTATTTTTAGTTTTAGTATTTTCAGCTTTTAACTTTTGCTCTCTTGCATTTAGTCTCATGCTTGTTATATGACTGTTTTGGCTAAAACTATCAACCATATCCACATTTGTTTTAGGAAGAAATGGGATGTGTTTGTTATATGTAGGGACAAATAATTCTGTTCCTTTTCTTCAGAAAAGATGATTTCCAGCATCTTCATAAAAGATTCTCACTGATGTCTCATTGTACAGATCTGGGTCAAACTGCTACTTCCAGCTGAGAAGAATAGAAAGTTTTTAGCTTGGAAAATTGCTACCTCCAACAAAACAAAGCTTTTGTTCACAGGAAAGATGGGAGAGAGTGAACACTGAATGAACTATTTTAGCATCTGCCATAGTAATTATAGAGGAGAAAAACTTTTTTTCTTCTTTCCTTCTAGGTTCTTTGGCTGCTCTAATAATTGTATTGATATAAGACATGTTAGCAAGAGAAAAGTTCAGTTTGTACATATGGGAGCTCATAAAGCTGTGACCAAAACTGAAAGCTTTTATACCTTTTGGACAAAGAAATAATACACTTGTGAAGAATTGACAACACAAAGAAGTTTGAGCTTAGGAAGTAAATTAGCAAAGTAACAAGGTTTGTTTATATAGCCTTCTAGGCTCTAAATTCTGCCTCTGGTGATAAGGATGTCTCTCTACTTCCTGGTACAGGGAGGGTGCTTATCACAAAGGAAATTCTTTTTTTTTTCTTGCTTTCAAGAGGACAAAGGAGACTCAGAGTACCCTTGAACCAACTGTTTCTTAAGTAACTTTAATTCAAAATAATCAGTATGCCAAAGTAGTATACTTTCGGGTGGCATATTCTGCTCCTCCTTGTAATCAACAATGAAAATGTCAGAATGGTGTTAGACTTGTATCACACTGATTTTATGGTTTGATCACTATTAAAAATGTCAGAATGATGTTAGTCTTATATTATACTCATTGTATGGTTTGGTCATTATTGAAATTTTTCTCCTCTATAAAAGGAACAAAGAACTGGCATAAACTGTCAGAATCAACTTCTTAGGAACTCTGTAAATAGTTCGAAGTTTCCCAACAACTGGAGGAGCACTTATCAAAAAAAAAAAAAAAAGGATTTTTTTCTAAGAGCAAATTTTGTATTATTGCAACTTACCCCAGTCTCATCCCTCACTGTACAGCTTAGGGGAAGCCATGAAAATTACAACCCTCATTCACAATACCAGACAGTTTAGAGCCAATATCATTTGCGAAAACTTGCAGTTATTTTTCTGGCCTGTCTAGTGGCTTCCTGGAACTGGCTGAAAAGATTTTTCTTTAAGTAGGAATTGGTCATATGCCAAAAGTTGCTTGGGAGAGAGGGGAAGATTTCAAAAACATTTATAAGCTAATATTTTAGGCACTATTGTCTGGGGGCAATGAATAACACTTAGGGAAAACAATAGACCCACCAGACTAGGGAATTTTCAGGTACAAAATTTATAATGCTCATTAAATTCTGCTGGGTAGATAATATCAAGCCTATTTAATGTAGTAGATACCAGTCAGAGTGCTT
>NW_011888857.1:6625223-6630065 GCF_000151845.1 Pteropus vampyrus
GCCAATATCATTTGCGAAAACTTGCAGTTATTTTTCTGGCCTGTCTAGTGGCTTCCTGGAACTGGCTGAAAAGATTTTTCTTTAAGTAGGAATTGCTCATATGCCAAAAGTTGCTTGGGAGAGAGGGGAAGATTTAAAAAACATTTATAAGCTAATATTTTAGGACTATTGTCTGGGGGCAATGAATAACACTTAGGGAAAACAATAGACCCACCAGACTAGAGAATTTTCAGGTACAAAATTTATAATGCTCATTAAATTCTGCTGGGTAGATAATATCAAGCCTATTTAATGTAGTAGATACCAGTCAGAGTGCTTGAACCTCTCTCCACTTCCAGAAGCCAAAATCAAACCCACTTCTGGTCATAGTAAAATAAATGAAATAAGAATACAGAGCTCACTCATAGCCAAACATTAGGATAATCAATGACTTATTTATTGTAAATCTGGTGTGAAAACATGAATTATCAAATTGGATAATATTTCTTGGATATTTTTACTAAAAAATACCAAAGAAATTATTTCATTTAGCGATAAGAATGTAACCAGAAGGGATATAACAAAGACTAGGGAGAAAAACGAAGATGAGGAGTGGCAGAAACAATGAATAATAATAACTCAGGTACAGAAAATATATGTAGACTAGTAGAAGAAGGGAATTGATCAAAAAAAGAGAAAATAAGAAGCAGAATTAGAGTTACTTATTCTCACATGTGGCAAATCCTGAACAGAAGCTCCAAGTAACTACCACCGTTGAGGTGTCTCTGATTGCCTTGAATCCAGAAACAACCATCAAATTCTATTCGTCTGGAATCCTAATTTTCAGTTTATATTTCAGTAAACCCAGTATGATTTGAATTGACTTGAAGATACCTGCATAAATAGCTCAAGAATATCTGATTGTGGATGGAATTTAAATGAGATTTAAACCACACAGAACTCAAATAGCATAATGTGTATTTCTAAAAGATAAGTCCATAAATCTATGAGATTCACCTTCAGTAGTTTCACCATAGTGTTAGATTTTTTCACTCGTTTGTTTGCCAAATTTTGGCTTAAACAAATCACCAAAACCATATAAAATCAAGTGAACAATATATTTTTTTAATTAATCATCTCCCAAGACTTTATACATCTTCAAGACATTTTTATAACTCCACCTTACAAGGTATATTTATTCACCCATGTAAAGTGAAAAACAAATAATTATTTTTGTTTCTTTTTCTCATTTTATTTGCAACTAAAACAATTAACCATTTTCAAAATCAATCATCTATCTGTAAAGCATGAAAATTTTCATTTACTGAGTTTGTTTAAAGTAATCTGTTCCAGGTTCCAGTGACATATCCTACTGAGGAACTCTAGAAATTTCTTATGCATCATTGAAATAAGTTCCTAGCTACAGAAAATGACTCAATTGAAGAACATCATTTAGATGATGTTTAAAAAAAGTTCTAGGTGGAGCTTGTGACTTTTATTTGATTGTATAAAGAATTCAGAAGATTGAGTAATAATACTGTGTTTTCTCAAGATTTAAATCTATAGTATTTTACTTAATGTGTCAGCAATTAACTCTTACCAATTTTGAAACTCTTCTATCATATCAACCAATTTGTTTTATTATGTTACTTGAATTTAACTGGCAGATGTCTCCAAAAAACAATAATGTTAAAAGTTAACACATATACATCAGTGACTATTTTAAGCTCTAACAATTCTAATAATCCTTAAAACAGATACAGATAATAAACACATACATAGAGCATTGAGTAATTAGTCCTGATCACACATGGAAAAAAAAAAAAAAAGATAAAGCTGGGAAATTCATAGCTCTAAATGCCTATATTAGAAAAGAAAACTTAACATCAATAATTTAAGCTAACATTTCAGAAAGAAAAAGAGAGCAAATAAAACCCAAAGTAAGTAGGAAAATAATGAATATCAAAATAGAACTAAAAATTATAGAAGACAGAAATAATATAGAAAACTAATAAAATTCACAGCCAATTTTTTGAAAATACCAATTAAATTGATAAACTTTTAGTTAGACTGACCAAGATAAAAAGAACAATATACACGTTACTAAAATCAATAATAAAGTTACAGTTTTACCAAAATTCTTACCAAAATTTAAAAGGTTATAAGAGAATATTACAACCTATCCCAGCAAATGATACTACTTAGATAAAATGAACACATTTTCAAGAAAATATAATATTCATCTCAAGAAGAAATTTTAAAAATTGAGTAGATATATATCAAGTAAAGAAATCGAATTTGTAACAAAATCTTCCCACAGAAAAAAGTACAAGCCCAGAGTATGTCACTGGTGAATTTTAACAAATATTTAAGGATGAAGTAATATAAACCTTACACAAAACATTTCAAAAGATGCAGGAAGAACTATTTCTTAATTTATATTAAGAGAACAGACCAAAAAAAAAAAATGAGAACAGACAAAAATTCACAAAATAAAAAAACTAGACACATATTTCATAAACATAGATACAAAAATCCTTAATAAAACATTAACAGATTAAATCCAGCAATATATAAAAAAGATTACATACTATGACCAAGTGAATTTTATTCCAAGAATACAAGGTACATTTGACACCTGAATATAAATTAATGTAATACATGATATTAATAGAATAAAGGATAGAAACCACATGAAAATCTCAACTGACCCAGAAAAAAATTGAAAAATCTTAACATCCATTCATGATAAATAATATCAACGCATTAGGAAAAAAAGGAAACTTTTTTCAAACTATAAAGAAACATCAACAGAAAATCTATACCCAACATCATACTTAATAATGAAAGATAATGCTTTCGTTCTAAATTCAGGGTTTGGCAAGAATTTCTTTTCCCACAACTTCTGTTTACCATTAATACTAGATGGTCTACCCAGTGAAATAAGGCCATTGAGTAAAGTAAAAGTCATAAAGATTAGAAAGAAAGCAGTAAAACAGCCCTTATTCAAGGAAGACATGATCTTATAGGCAAAAAAAATCCTTAGGAATCTGCAAGAATACTAATATGTGAATTTAGTGATATTGCAGCATAAGAGATCTGCATACAAAAATTATTATATTGTTATGCACCTAGAATACTGAATTTCAAAAATGATATTAAGATAACAATTGCATTTTCCATAACATCAAAACTAACACAATGCTTAGGAAAAAATTTAGCAAATGCAATGCAAGACTCGTTAATAAAGAATTACAAAACATTGCTGAGAGAAATTAAACAAGATCTAATTACCAGAGAGAGATACACCCTATTCATGGGATGTTAAGACTCATTGGATAGCAATCTTCCAATTTGTTATATTTACTCAATGTCATCCCTATAAAAATTCAAGAACCTTACTTTCAATGACAAACTGATCTTAAAATACTCATATTACCACAGAAGGGCGATCGGTTACAACAGTCAAATTTATGATTCAGTGGTCTCAGTAAAGAGTAGTTTTGTCCCCACCCCTGGAGTACATTGGTTAATATCTGGAGACATTTTTTGATGGTTGTAAATGGGTGGAGGCCAGAAATGGTTCTAAACATCCTGAAATGCACAAAGCCACCTCCCACAACAAAGACATATTGAGCCCCAGATGCTAGTAGTGCTGAGTTTTAGAAATCCTGATTTAACTGCTTCGAAAAAATAGATTCATATACCTATTCCTTAAATCAGGGTTTATTTTCCCACAAGAGTAAAAAGATTTAGTGATAGAGAAAAAAAAAAAAAGAGCTCTTTTGTCCTTGTACCATATCAATGTACACAAACTCTCTGGCTAGACAAAAGCTCTTTTTTGTATTATATTTCTTTAAAACTTTCCTCTTTTCACAGACACTTTCTTCCAATATTCGATAAACTCATCATGGTCATATTCTGCCAGAATGATAGCCACTTGCCTTTGTTAATGTCTGCTCTGAGGTATTAAAGATAATTTTTTTAAAAATCATATTCTCAGGTAATAAAATTTTACATTTTTCTTGTATTTTTAAGCACTGATCTGTAGTTGCTGTACACTAAAATCTTGTATTGAGAGTGTTTTAAAATGTTAGCTGACTTATTTGGCATTCTTATCTATCAAAGTGGTGATTTATCATCTTTTTCCCTTTACATTTATTAAACAACGCAAAGCTCTGAAGTATCTAACTACTTTTTAATTCAAGTCTATGAGTTTCTGTGCTTCTGTGCTTCTGAGAGACCAGATTGCTTTGGGAAAATTGTATCAACATGTAATAGTAAAATTGATCAACTGCAACTAAACTAAAAAGTACAAATTTGATTTTCTTCTAAAAAGTGATTATTTGGCTCTGAGGTAAAATACAACTCACAGAATGCAGTATGTGTGATATGTTATTTTAATATTTATGTGATAGAAAATGATGCATCTCAAGTTTGGATATTACAATTCTGACACCAACTCCAATGTGTGGATTTTTCCCCACACCACCATGCAGTTCTCCAACTCCAGCTGAATTTCTTATGATTCACCTCATTTCTGACTACCCAGAGAGAGCATCAGAGCCCAGGTTAAGGACTCAGTCTCACAAGAGGGAACCCCTCCACACACACACTTCACACTCCAGTTGCAAGTTCAGGTTGTTACCTATGCTTCTGACTGAGTGTCTATAGACCGTAGGTTGCAATGACGCCCTCCTTGGATATGATTAATTTGCTAGAGCGACTCACAGAATTCAGGAAAACGAGTTTACTTACGAGATTACTGGTTATTATAAAAAAAATCCCAACACTCTAATCATAGGCTTGGTTCCCCTGGCAACAAAGCCTCATCCTTAGGTGCTTTCCAAAAATGAAGCCATT
>NW_011888857.1:6630115-6648144 GCF_000151845.1 Pteropus vampyrus
CCCAACATCATACTTAATAATGAAAGATAATGCTTTCGTTCTAAATTCAGGGTATGGCAAGAATTTCTTTTCCCACAACTTCTGTTTACCATTAATACTAGATGGTCTACCCAGTGAAATAAGGCCATTGAGTAAAGTAAAAGTCATAAAGATTAGAAAGAAAGCAGTAAAACAGCCCTTATTCAAGGAAGACATGATCTTATAGGCAAAAAAATCCTTAGGAATCTGCAAGAATACTAATATGTGAATTTAGTGATATTGCAGCATAAGAAATCTGCATACAAAATTATTATATTGTTATGCACCTAGAATGCTGCATTTCAAAAATGATATTAAGATAACAATTGCATTTTCCATAACATCAAAACTAACACAATGCTTAGGAAAAAATTTAGCAAATGCAATTGCTGAGAGAAATTAAACAAGATCTAATTACCAGAGAGAGATACACCATATTCATGGGGTGTTAAGACTCATTGGATAGCAATCTTCCAATTTGTTATATTTACTCAATGTAACCCCTATAAAAATTCAAGAACCTTACTTTCAATGACAAACTGATCTTAAAATACTCATATTACCACAGAAGGGGGATCGGTTACAACAGTCAAATTTATGATTCAGTGGTCTCAGTAAAGAGTAGTTTTCTCCCCACCCCTGGAGTACATTTGTTAATATCTGGAGACATTTTTTGATGGTTGTAAATGGGTGGAGGCCAGAAATGGTTCTAAACATCCTGTAATGCACAAAGCCACCTCCCACAACAAAGACATATTGAGCCCCAGATGCTAGTAATGCTGAGTTTTAGAAATCCTGATTTAACTGCTTCGAAAAAATAGATTCATATACCTATTCCTTAAATCAGGGTTTATTTTCCCACAAGAGTAAAAAGATTTAGTGATAGAGAAAAAAAAAGAGCTCTTTTGTCCTTGTACCATGTCAATGTACACGACCACTCTGGCTAGAAAAAAGCTCTTTTTTGTATTATATTTCTTTAAAACTTTCCTCTTTTCACAGACACTTTCTTCCAATATTCAATAAACTCATCATGGTCATATTCTGCCAGAATGATAGCCACTTGCCTTTGTTAATGTCTGCTCTGAGGTATTAAAGATAATTTTTTTAAAAATCATATTCTCAGGTAATAAAATTTTACATTTTTCTTGTATTTTTAAGCACTGATCTGTAGTTGCTGTACACTAAAATCTTGTATTGAGAGTGTTTTAAAATGTTAGCTGACTTATTTGGCATTCTTATCTATCAAAGTGGTGATTTATCATCTTTTTCCCTTTACATTTATTAAACAACGCAAAGCTCTGAAGTATCTAACTACTTTTTAATTCAAGTCTATGAGTTTCTGTGCTTCTGTGCTTCTCAGAGACCAGATTGCTTTGGGAAAATTGTATCAACATGTAATAGTAAAATTGATCAACTGCAACTAAACTAAAAAGTACAAATTTGATTTTCTTCTAAAAAGTGATTATTTGGCTCTGAAGTAAAATACAACTCACAGAATGCAGTATGTGTGATATGTTATTTTAATATTTATGTGATAGAAAATGATGTATCTCAAGTTTGGATATTACAATTCTGACACCAACTCCAATGTGTGGATTTTTCCCCACACCACCACGCAGATCTCCAACTCCAGCTGAATTTCCTATGATTCATCTCATTTCTGACTACTCAGAGAGAGCATCAGAGCCCAGGTTAAGGACTCAGTCTCACAAGAGGGAACCCCTCCACACACACACTTCATACTCCAGTTGCAAGTTCAGGTCGTTACCTATGCTTCTGACTGAGTGTCTATAGACCGAAGGTTGCAATGACGCCCTCCTTGGATATGATTAATTTGCTAGAGCGACTCACAGAATTCAGGAAAACGAGTTTACTTACGAGATTACTGGTTATTACAAAAAAAATCCCAACACTCTAATCATAGGCTTGGTTCCCCTGGCAACAAAGCCTCATCCTTAGGTGCTTTCCAAAAATGAAGCCATTAATATAAACTCAAGTGTAATAAAAAGGGGGTTGTTATGAATATCAAGATACCTTTATCACTCTTATCACTTAGAAAATTGCAAGGGTTTTAGGAGCTTTGTGCCAGAAATGAGAACAAAGAACAAATACATATTTCTTATTTTAAACCTCAACATCGCAGATATAAAAAATCAAATTCCTGTCTCAGCAGACCACTGAAAATTAATGTCCTGCAACAAAATTTCACATAGCACACGAAATAATATGAGAAGTATTTTGCATGGTCTTTTGCCACACACCAACTTGAATTTTGAATCAAGGCTTGAATTTGTGAACCATGACAAATTGAAGTACATATTATTCAGTACTATAACAACTTTTAATTAATTTAATAACTATTGGATCTAAATAAAAGCCATCATTTTTCTTCTATCTTTATTATGATATTTCCTTGCCATCTTTACTATATTAATGGTAGTTTTTTTTTCACAGTATATCTTTATAAATAATTGGATAAAATGCAGCAGGTAAGAAATTATAAAACTGACTATGTCATTTACAAAACCCATAATGTTCATTGATTGCTGCTAATAGCTGGCTAAAAGTTACCTTCTTATCAATGAAAGTCTACCAGGAGGCATGGCAATATAAGCTATCGATAAAATGTCTAAAGGGGAAACATTTCACTGTGATTTACTGTGAAATTCCGCTTGGGAATCTCTTTGAAGACTTCACAGTTGCAAGATAATTTCATTTATTTTCTCCTGCCAGTATTTTGTAACATAGATGATTGCTGTAGGATGCTACAATGAGAAATGACTGAAGGAATGTTGACTCTCCTGCTATTCCTTATCTAAACTAAAACCTCCCTTTCCTCAGGACCTCATACATTCCCATCTTTATCCAGTGGAGGATAGCAATGGAAATACCTCCTGTTCATTGAAGGATTACTAGTGTCCAGACTTCTTCTCAGCATTTCAGAGACATTTTCTCTTTTATCAAAATAATAATTCTCTAATTTTGAGATTTTTGCCCCAATGTTATAGAACCTGAGACTCAGAAGACTTTAATAAGTTGTTTGCTGTTACAAACATAGTGTGTGGAAACGTTTGGGTTGTAACACTTCTCTTAGCCACTGAGTTTCCTTCTCCCTACATATCGTAATGCCATTAAGTGGAAAGGACTTCATTGTTCTCCAGACCATTCCTACTGCTTCCTGTACATTACACCTCTACCCTCATGTATAAGAATGATGTTTTTAAGATCTCATGTCATTCTGCTAAGCTTCTGTCTATTATTTTTCTATTCATCCATAAAACTGGTTTATTTCACTGTCTATACTGAGCCTTTTCCTTGGCCTTTGTCAATATTCGTATCGACAATCTACTTTATACCTTAATACTAATACCTCTTAATTGCTTCTCCAAGGCCCTGCACATCCCACTCCATCAAACTACACCCTGGAAGGTGCCTAGACATTGCCATTAACCCAAAATGCTTGACATATAAAATATTAAACTCCAACGTCTCACTTATAACACAACCAGTTGTTGTTCCATCTCTGATACTTTTACTATTCTTTTCTTTTTCCCATCATCTTTCACATATGACTTCTTTGTTTTTATCTCACTTTATTAACTTCCTTGTTTTTTTTTCAATTACTATCTCAATACAGTGAAAATGATAATAGCATCAAAAATAATGTCATCTATTATTTTTTAACAACTATGTACTAGGTACTGTATATGTTATCATGACTGAGGATTATAGAGGTGAGGCAAAGCACCCAAATTCACACAGGATATAAATGATATAATTGGAATAAGAAAACATTGTCGCTTGCGTGATTCTAAAGTTATGTTCTTTCTATTATATCATACTACCACAATAGCAAAGATACGGTACTGTAATTATTTCTCACTCTTTCTTTCTGTCAGATCTATTCTCACCTGTGCTGCAGAGTGCAACCTCTGAATCATAATTCACTCCAATGAAAATTGGTTTTTGGATGGCAGAGAGAATGAAAAAAATAGATATTATAATGGTTTTCAAAAGGCAAATAGTACATAAAGAGTATTTCACAATATTAAAATTTTTATGGGGAAGGCAAGCAGGAAAAAGAGCTAAAAAGGCTACTTAAAGAGAAAAAAGATGTAGAGAAACACAACCATTAGGTTATGTTTTCAAACTATAGTTGTGTCCCCAATGTTGTATCTGATCTCTCTGTACTATTCAACTCCCATTCTCCTTTACTAAACTCTTATTTCAAACTTATTATTCCTTAGTTGCCTCAAACCTCTCAGGCTACAAGGAAGTACATGTAAAAAGAATGCATATTGATGCACACACATAGCAAATGATCTTTCATTCTACCTCATGGAGAAAACCTAAGAATTCAGGTGGAGATTTCTCAGTAGTGTTCCTTTCTTACATGTCATTCTCTTATATAAACCTATACTCATACTCACAGCATTCTTCCTTTTCCAATAGAAAACATCTCTTCTTTACTTGTATCCTGAGATTCCAACACCTTAGTATCTTGCACCATCAATCTATTTCTTTATTAATTAAACTTTTTTTTCCTGTCAGTTTCCACTACCTCAAGGCACATGTAATTGTTACATATGTATTGCTTGCAAGAAACAGAAAACACTACTGTCAACGACTTAAAGAAATAACTTTTTTTTTCATATAACAGAATATCTGAAAGTAGGCAGTTGCTGTCATTGGTTTTGTAGCTTAGTAATGTGAAACGCTGTATCTCCTTAATTATTTTGGCCTTTGCCTCATGGCATTGATATGCAGCTGCGGCTTTGTGCATGGTAGCTTTTTAGAAGCCTACCACAGACTTCCACTTTGGTCACGTTAGCTAAAATGTATTGGCCTGATTTGTTTCATGTGAACCTACACTTTTTTAGAGGCTAGAAGGGTAAATATCTAGTTTTTCAAGCCTCAGAGAAAAGAAGACGGAAGTTGAGAGAGAGTACAGAGTTAGCTAATCCATAGTATCAAACACAGCAATTTACGTTTACTCTGGCATCTTCCATCTTTAAAAAAGAACTATTATGCAAAAGAGGACTGTGCCAGATACAAAATTTTGATTTCCTTTCTCTGTTTAACTTCATGTCTTTATCTTCCCTGCATGATATTCAGTCTCCGAGTTTTAACTTCTGCAGGGTTTTTCTGAGCATCCCACTTTCTTATTTTCTGGATTCCTCTGTATGAGCTTTTCCAGATCCCTCTCTATGAGCAATCTGAGGATTCCAGAGAGGAATCTTCTCTGGAGCCCTTTACCTCGATATAAGAATAATTAATTTTCCTTTCCATTTTAACAACAACGAAAAGGACTATCTTGATTCTTTGTTGTTTTCTTTTCAGTTATAAGTGTTTGTATATTTTTATCCCTTTAATATCATTATAACATATCGTGAGTAGAGAAGAAATAAAAGTATGTGCACTGGAAAGGCAGTGTGATATTGCTGAAAGTATAAGGATATTGAAATTAGAGAGATTCCAGTTCAAGTCCAGGCAGTATGCACTCATGAAATAAGTAAATCTCTCTGAATTTTTATCTTGTCTTCAAAATATGATTTTGAAAGACAAAACTTATAGAGAACCTATCAGAGGGCCTGATATATAACTTTGCCTCCACATAGTAACTATATTATTGTTTTCTTGGTGACTCCATATGCTAAGCTCTGGACAACAAAGTTCCTGCTTAAGCAGCATGAATCTAGGAAAGATATGCAAGGAATTAGGCAGTTAGTGTAGGATGCTGCTGTTGTTGATGGGAAAGTATATAGTGCTAGGAGAACACACAGGAGTATCATCCAGATATGCCAGAATGTCATTAAAAACTTCCAGGAAGAGGCAATATCTCAGCTGAATGAAGAATGAAAAGAGTTAGTTAGGTGAAGAAGGAGACAGGAAAGCATTCTCATACTAGAGGAACTGCAGATGGCCCAGAGTCAAGACATACTGCAGTGTTCAGTCTCCTCCAACCCTTTAACAGTAGGTACTAGTAGATGAGATACTGATAGTGGAGAGGAAAGCAAAGGTCAACTCAATCAAGAATAGGATCAACCCAAATCTGATTCATCCGTTTATCTTCTTCATCAAATAGAGTTAGGAAGGAGTAGAAGTTAAGATATTAAGCAATGAGAATAGTAGCCACCTCAGCACTGCAACAAGGTCCAGGAATATCCTGCTGGTCCAGGGATTACCCCTTAAGAGCTGAGCCATGAGAACTTCTAGGGAGGTAGAATAAGGCCAGTGGGGCAGGGCTCTTGTGGAGCTCAGCACTGTAGCTATTTTAAATTGTTATGGAAAAATTTCAATGTTTAAACAACCATCCTTTTGTGTCCCAGCTAGATATAAGTTCTGGATTTAGGTTAAATACTGCTAAATTAAATCACAGCTTAAATTTATGTTCTCTTTGAATTTACTTTATTGTAATTTAACATTCTGCCTTTGTCTTGTGTGCGTGCAGGATCTACACTCTAGCTATCAATAAATAGTACAGGTTTCAAAAAAGCACATTACTTATCAATTGGAATTAAATTTTAAATTAAATTTACAGTTTCAAATTAAATTTATGGTATTAAATTGGTAATTCTGGCACCATACAGACTGTATCATCCAGTCAAATTGACCTACAAATCAAAAGCAATCCTATTTGTATAGAACCTTGTCATTTTCAAAACACTTTCACATTATCAAATGTAATTTTCACAACTATATGGTGAGGAAAATGGAACAAGTATTCAATAATTTACAAACACTCTCCAAGTTAACTTTTATTGCTGCAATATCATCGGGAGCAAAAAGGGGCAAGTATTATCATTTCTACTTTGTAAATGAGAAACTTGAGGCCTGAGAGACAAAATGTATCTTGACAGTTAAAATGAGTTTGATATCTCAGGACCAAAATATATGTGAGCATAAAATTTTTTAAATTAAAGAAATTTTACAAGTGTTTCATTTCAGCCTTTTTGATTAAAAAAAAAAAAGCTATGAATTTTTTCCCTCCAAGGTTTCTAAAGCATACAAATTTTGGAACAAAAGTTTCATCTAAATAGCATCTTTTCAGTACACCATTTTTATAAAGAGATTAAAATTTGGTTTTAGAATCAGTAACTACAACATGTCTATTTAGTGAAACCATAAAGCTTGAATTCATAAAATACCTTTAGTAAGACAGGAGGCAACAAGGATGGATTCCAGATGCAAACAACAGAAGAATATAAGTAAATAATGCCTGTTTTTAGTAAAATTGTTTTACAATATTTTTACAATCTTTATAAAAGTTACTACTAATATTGATTGCACTAAACAATTACTGAGGTAGTCTGAGGATACAGAAGATAGGGCTTCTGTACTCAGAACTATTAGCTTGGTATAGCACATATAAATAAAGAAGCATTACGGAAACTACTTTAATTCAGATTAGAGAAAAAGACCTTAAAAGTCAAAAATAAGAAATAATGATCAAATATTTCAGTCATACAAAAATATGAAGAGGCTTAATATAGCCATTGAAAGACATTTTTCCATTTGACTTATAAAGTAAGGTCCAATTATGCTCTATACACAAATCTAAAACAAAATTAATTGGAAAGGATAATACTAAAGTAATGGACAAAATCAGTGGAAAAATGAGAAAGCATTCATAGTGATCTTGATATCACATATAGTAAAAAGTAGCCTAAACAATATAAGTGTAATAAATCTTATGGCTATGTCAAACTATATGCCCTAATAATAGAGAATTTAACCTCTTCTTGTGTCTTCATGTAACATTCACAGAGAATAATCATATAACTTCCATAAAGGAAATATTGATTAGTTCCATGAAATAGATGAATTACAAACACAATTTAAATATAGAAAACTTGAAAATACTCCTGAAATAACATAAAGTAGACTTTAAAAAGTAGTAAAATACCTCTTGTTCTTGGTAAGAATGACTCACATTAAGATGTCAATTCTCCTTAGTTGATTTATTAATTTAATATGACTTTTAAAAAATATAAAGATTACATGCGCAATTAGATTAGTTGGTTCAAAAGTTCTTGTAGCTAAAGAAATTGATAAGATTAGCCAGTAAACAGTGAAAAATAAAAACTAAGACTGAGAATATTAAAACTCATATATATTAAGACCTTACAGAGACTCTGTAATTAAAACACTGTAGTACTTTTCGTGAACGGAAAAATAGGCTAGTTTTAATTGTATGAGGTACAGATCTGATTTTACCTTTTTACAAATGAATAACCAATGTCTGAGCATCACTTATTTTAAAACTCCATCTTTGCTTCTATGATCTGAAATGCCATTAGTATGTCATTAAGAATAATTCAAAATGGGTCAGAGATCTAAATGTTAGAATTTGAAATTATAAAAGCCTGTGTGTGTGTGTGTGTGTGTGCATGTGTGTGTGTGTGTGTGTGTGTGTGTGTGTGTTGAGAAAGGCTTTCTAAATTTGATTTAAAATCCAGAGGTAATAAATGTTAATAAATATGAATACATAATTTGTTTAATTTCATGGCAAAAGAAAACACTATGAACTATAAACTAAGTCAAAAAATAATTGACAAAGGAAGAAAAATCTTGCAAAATAGTTCATGAAAATTAAGGGATAAAGGACAAAAGCAGGATGGAAAAGTAGAAAAAGTTATGAAAAAACAATTTACATTAAAAAAGAAATTAAATGGTCCTGAAACAAATGAAAAGACATCCAAACTCATAGTTAAAGAAATACAAATCAGAAAGTTATTGAGACATCATTTTTTACATATCAGATTGGCAAAAATTAAAAAGTGATAACGTATTTTGTTGGAATGTTATGGGAAAACAGTATTCTCATGCATTGCTGGTAAGAATACAACCTGTCACAACCCTTCTGGTGGGAAATTGGAAACTATATATACCTTTACCACTTGACCCAGCAATCCCACATCAAAGAGTTGAAGATTAAATCATATAAATATATATGTGTGTGTTGGTTTGCAAAACAGCCCCCATACACAGAGGGCAAAGAGAGATCAAGAAAAGAAGCAGACCGTTCCAGTTTGGTAGGTGGAAGATTTAATAAGCAAGGGAACTTACAGAGGAGGCTTGACTTGAGCATTTGCAAGACAAGTAGACTTCCACACCCACCCACCAGAATTGTGATAGTTTATAGAGAGGCCTTAACTGGATTCAGCCACATATTCATTCCAAATAGTCTCAACAACACCTTACTCTCTCAAGTCTGCATCCTTGAAAACTGCTCCCACTGTGAGAATGGTGCACAAAATATACATTTCAAGGATAGGGGAGAAGATGAGGAGCCTTCAATTGCCTGGGTCCAGCTTGTGGCTCAACCTGCAGTCACATCCTCTTGATAACCTCCTTCAACAGTGTACAATCACCTATTGTACAATTGTGTGTAATTGTACACAACATTGAAAATAGCTTAATTTTTCCTACATAGGAGAGTGATTGAGTAAATTTTGATACATTTACACAATGGAATATTATGCAGCTATAAAAATTAATGAGAAAGGTCTCTATGACTTTGAGTGATTTTTAGCATATACTGTTAAATGAAAAAATGAAAGTGAAAAATAGTATCTATAATGTGTTTCCTTTCATGTCAGAAAGAAGTACATATATGATAATATACATGTGTGCAAAAATAAAGAAAAAAGAAAAAACAGAAAGAAAGAAATACAAGTAGGAAAACCCAGAAACTAAAGAAGTATGTTACTTACAGAGCATAGGTTGGACTGGGATGGAAAAAATGGAAGAATAGAAAAAGGTCACACAATGTGAGAGAATGATGCTTTTCTGATCACATATTTTTATATACTTTTAGTTTTTAAACCATGGTAAAATTTTACATACCCCCAAAATAAATTAATTAAAATCAAACAGGAAGGGAGTAGGGGATAAAATAGAATACAGATGGCAGCAAACAGAAACCCAAATGTATTAAAATGCATATATATTTGTGTGCCTAATAAAACCTCACCACGAGGTACGGAATAAATGAAATTAATTTTAGAAACAGTGTTTTGGCAGACATGCAAAATAACTGTACACAAATGCTGTACTTTAGTTGATAAATTTGTTTTTCACGGGAATATGTTAATAGTTATGAAATTATGTGTATTCTGATTAGAACAAAAATACGAATATATTGTGTATAACTTACTATCCAGTAAAAATTTACAAATAAGAAAGGAAAAAGACTAGAATGAAGCTTTTAGTGTTGCATTAGAATTAGAAATATGAGAATGACATAGGTATATATACAAATATAAGAATAGCAAAAATATGTTTATAAATAGTATAAATATGTGTATTTCTGTGTGGATGGTGAATATATTGTTTACCTATGTCCCTTGAGAGGCTGTAGAAAGAATGATATTTCAGTGGCAATGAGTATACTTAGAGTTTTGGTTTCTAAATATCACTGTTACATAAAAGAAAGAAAAACTCCTTGGAAAAATTATTAGATTTCAGGGCCACTCAGGTCAAGGAAAGTACAATATGAGTCTAAATATCTTGTGGTGCATGCCAGAGAGTAAGAAAGTACTAAAAAAATGATGGGACCATGTTGAGATTACACAGAACTCAGTGGTCAAATATAAAATTATTTGAGTAAAATAAATATAGTAATGAATTAAAACCCATTGAATAAAATAAGTGCCAATAAACCTATACTTGTATAAATAATTAAATAAATGAGGTAAAAGGACAGTACAATATTAATAAATGTAGAAAGACTAATGGAAATTATCATTTGGCAAACACAAGAGTAATGTTTATTGTAGTAAGATTCATCAACAAATGTCAAAATTATAAGTAAACATGATGAGAAAAAGTATATTTGTATAATTTCAAAGTATCTTTTGTGATATACTTACTGACCATAAAGGGAAAAACTGTAACTTTAGAGTAGAGAAACCTGATTTACACCACCTACCTTAAATAAGTGATCGAAGTTAACATCGTCAATAGAAAATTTCCACATCCTGTATCCCTGATAATATGCACTAAGAAGAGCATAACATTAGCCCTGCGATAATCTAGCACAAAATGCATTATTTGAATCTAAACATCAGACATCAGACAAGTCTAAATAGGCAGATTTTATACAAAATAACTAGTTAGTACTCTTTAAAGGTGTCAGGGTTATCAATGCAAACAGTCTGAGGACTGTCACATATTAAAAGAGACCAAAGGGATATGACACACTAAATATAATTTGGGGTCTTAGATTGGATCTTACATTGGAAAAAAGACATTTATGGAACCATTGATAAGTTTAGTAGGTCTGTAGATGACTTAATTGAATTGTATCAATGTAAGTTTCCTGATTTTGATATTTGTACTCTGGTTATAAAAGCAATAACACTTGGAGAATCTGGACAAAGGGTATATGATATGTTTTGCTCTATTTACAACTTTTTCCTAAGTCTCAAATTATTTTTAACAGAATAAGGAAAAAACAGAAACAAAACAAAAACTCAAAAGAGGACTTACAGATTTATCTATCCTTTATTTTTTTTATTTATTCAGCAAGGAATTATCAAGGCTTATTATGGGCTAGGAATTGTTTGTGCTGCAAGGAGAAACATGCACGAGATAAATAAAACTACTCCATTCTTGGAGCTTCTGTACCATTTGAAGGGAGAAATTAGAAAGGAAATGCATAATAATTTTATACAGCAAGTACAAATCTCTTTTAAATTTATAAAGATAAAGAAAATAAGATAGGTTGATGATGTGATTGCTATCAACACAACAGGAACAGGAAAAAAGACAACTTTATAGTGAGTCATTCAGTATAGCACTTCTGCAAATTAAATCAAAGTAGATGACAAGAAGATGTGACAGAAAAGGAAAGATATTCCTCAGTGAAGAAAATTAAAGCAACAGAACCTATTGAGTAGGTTTTTTATCCTTAAAAGAATGTTTCAGCTATATTATAAGCCTTAAATTTTAAAAACGACTTTGCTATATGAGCCATAAAATGTCTGTGATAGGTTATTTATACTCAGGAAATTAAACATCGCAAAATGCTTTTGAAGGATAAAATGGATTAGTTAATGAGGGATATGCTTATCATTGGGATTTTTTTTTCCCAGCACAAAATATGTAGGTCCAATACTCACCTAGCTATAGATGTTTTGCAGACCATTGATTTTCTTTGACAGGAGGATGAAACTATTCCATTCACAAAACAAACAAACAAACAATGTTTCCAAGCCAAGTAGGGGTTTACATGCTAAATTACTTTTCCGAATGGGAAGGCTAGTGTCAATAGATTCACTTCAATGTAAACATGGTTACATTAAAAACTAAAGTTAAGTTGTTTTTAGTAGAAAAGTATCATGACAAAATGATTTCACAGTGACTATAAGAGTGAATTTAAAGTCAGAGATTTAAAGTCATTTTCCAAGTAAATAAAGCTTGGGAAATTCTATAATTTTGCTATTTCGACATTTGCTCCAAAACTGAAATAATTATATTCCATTAAAACCTGTTCCTCTCCTTTCATCGCTTGTCTGCTAATGGTTCCTGCTTCTACAATTTGTTCAAGTCAAAAGTTTTCTCTTTTTCCTTTTCTCTACTCCTTTGACATAAAACTGATTATCACATCTGCTGTATGATACCTTTAATTTATTGCCATTAATTTCTTTTCCTTTTTCTATTCTTATGACCACTCCATTGGTTCAAACCCTCATCCTCCTTGCCTCAGACTATTAATCTTCTCTTCACATGTATTTCTCCTCCTCAACTATCTTCAGTACTTGTTTCAACTTCCCATAGATTGATCTTTTGAAAACAAATGTCATTTTATGTAATCATCAATGACTCAATCTTTTCACAACTCTAAATATATCAGCATCACATAGATCATATGGCCTAAGACTTTTATATCCTTCATCTCCAATGATTATCTTAACATTACAACCATAGCTAATTTTTTGCCATTTACCAAATATAGTATGTTCCTTATGAGAGTCCATGCATTTAATGCTTAAGAGTATGGGCTCTATAGGGAGAGATATCCTGGTTTAAATTCTGCTTTGCTACTTATTAACTGTGTGACTTAGGGCGCTCTTTCTGTGTCTTCATTCCTTTATCTGTAAAATAGTGATAACCATGGTACATCTTTGGCTGCTGTAAAGAATAAAAGGATTAATCGTCCCCAAGAATTTAAAGACTGACGTGGAATATAGTGATGGCTCAATAAATGTTAGCTGTGATGATGATAACAATGGTACTGGTGCTGATGCAGAAGCAAACCTCAATATTTTTGTAAATGTTTATTTTCTTTTCTAGAAACACTATCTTTTCTACTTAGTTCTCTGCTCAGTGAATCTGAGTCATTTTCACAACACCAAAAACGTTTCACATAATAAAACAAGTCTTGCCTGAGCTCACAAATATCTATTACAGAGCATATTGTGCATATTTACTTATCTTTTATATTGTGCATATTTACTTATCTTTTAATGCATATAATATTTATATACTATAAATCTGTGTGTATCTGTAAAATGATCATAATGATACTTCCTACATTATAGGATTTTATCAACAGTAAATGAGATATTTATGTAAATATTTTCCAAAGTGCCTGGCATCAGGAGCCATGTAAGTGTAATTTATTATGTTGTCATTTTATTATTTTTTTCTAAACTTTGAGGTGAAAGTTGTGCCCTATTTATTATCACATCTCCACTACCCAGCATACATATGGCACTTAATAAGCATGATCATACTTATATGCAGAATCTAAAAAGAGTCAAACTCATAGAAACAGAGAGTAGAATGTAGTTACCAGGGACAAGGGAGGTGGGAGAAATAGGGAGATGTTGGTAAAAGGGTACAAAATTTCAGTTATAAGATAATTAAGTTCTAGAGACATAATGTATATCATGGTTACTATAGTTAATAACAATGTATTTTATATGTGAAATTTGCTAAGAGAGTAATGTTGTGATCCCACTATATACATACACCCACATTCACACACCTACACATACAAAAGGTGGAGGATATGTTAATTAACGTGATTGTGGTAATCATTTCACAATGTATACATATGTCAAAACATCATGTTGGACACCTCGAATATATGATTTTTTGTGAATCATACCCTAATAAAGCTGGGGGAAATTCAATAACTTATGAATGAATGATCCAAGTTAGCAAGATACAGGAAATTAAACATATTAAGAGCTTTTATTTCATTGATGGCCTCCCAAAATAAGACATAGACATTAGAGATGCTATAGTTAAAATAAGGAATGCTGTTGAATTACAGAACATGAAACGAGAAAATATCACCTCAGAAAGTGTACAAGAGTCTATGTCTCGATGCCACTATCATTAAGTTAGTCTTCTGGTGCACCTCTTCAAAATACTATAAAATCCTAGACACTTAAAATCTTTGACTATAAGAAGACTCTGGTCCAGCCCTGAACTAATAGTAACCAACTTGAAAATCATAAGCAGAATCACTGAGTTCTGTGACCTTTTGAATAATCTTCACAGACTACACTAAATAAATGTCTCCACCCATGAAAAAAGATGCCTTGCAGCATCTATCCTTAAACAAAGGTTTACTGTGAATCCACTTTGTGCCAAGCATTGTGCTAGGCTTTGAGACCATGGCTCACAGAAAGAATATATTTTCTCACAAGGAGATCTGAGTCTACAGGGAAGACAGACGTTAAATAAGAACCTCTTACCTCTAACGTGTTTCTCAAAGAGAGACATTAAAAATCAAGATAAGCACAGGAAGTATATGTTATTGTCTGCTCTTTATTACCTTTTAGTTTCTATTCCAATTGTTTAGTCAAGTTCAGAATCTTCACAGAAAGCCATGAAGACATTAAGATGTCTTGTAGTTTCTGGAAATGGGTTGTTAGATACCTTAGTGATTCTGTTGGTATATCAAATCCTTGATGACTTTCTATTAAATGATGTTCTTTTAGAGCAACTTAGAGCAACAGGACAAATTTTTAAATGAAGTTCATGCTCCCCAAACACTAAAGACTAATCAATGGCCCTTTAGTAACTTGTCACCATGCAGAGTCGCGGCATTCATTAAACTCATGTCACTCTCGGTAGTCTTAAAATGGTTCAGACTGAATTTCCCAGATTTCAGTTTCTTGGTAATGGGTAGCACTGCTTTAAAGAGGGTTTTTCTTCACTTGTGGTCACTTGCTCAAGTTGTCCATGGGAAGTCTCTCACTGCTAGGAAAAATGGTGTGTTCTCAAGAAATCAATGTCCCTAACTAGATACATGAAAGACAATGGCACATCTTAAAGGATCTCAGTTGTCCTGCCAGTCAGTCTTTAACATGGTACACTGCAAATGCTGGAGATATTGTCTTGATAGGCAGGAGGGAAGAGTCCTCTAACACACACTTAATGCTCACCAGGGTTGATCACAGTGCAAAATCCAACCCTAAATTCAGAAAAATAGCCTCAACTCCCTGTATGAGCTGATCTGCCTTCCTCATCTTATCATTAAAAATTTCTCTGTTTTGTATTTATAGAAAACCACTGTTAAAATATTACAGTATACATTACCTGCCAGATGGAGAGAAAGATCCCTCTGGAGTTTTAAAACAGTGTTAAGACAGGCAAGCAAAAAACAAAGCCTTGTTAGGCAGCCCTCACAGATGACTCAGTTTGAGGATAACATTTACCACCTCTCTGTATTTAGCCCTCTAGGGTGTAGTTTGTATTTAATCCTGCTAATCCTGGTCAAGGAAATTTTAACCTGACCCAGCTTGAATTCCCTAGTGCTCTGTGTTCACGTGTCTCCTCTGGATTTCATTCCAGGAGTGGGTAATGGGACAGGAAAAGGGCATGAGGAAGGGATGTGGGGCTTGGGGTATCCATCCAGTCAAACACTGAACAAGGTTAGCCAACTATTACCTTAAATAATCAAGTGGTTTCACCTCGGAAAATTGTCACCAATGTGATTTCCTCAAATCCTTTCAATAACAACAGGTAATCAAATCATTGGAGACTATTTTACAGTGTAAGAAGAACCCTCAAGAAAGTTAAGCGAATACAGAAATTGTACCTAAATTTGGGCTTTATTCCACATTTCAAGTTATTTGTACCATATCATATACCTCCTAATAGTTTGCATTTTTTCTAAGCAATAAGGCATTATATTGATTTTAATCTATACATTTCTAAATTGCAATTACAACAGATATTAACCTTCCTCATAAGGTGAACATATTTTATCAAAAACCCAAGCATATCTCTCATTATTAGGAAATAAAGCATATGGAAGTAAATCTTTATAAATTTGTGTGTGTGTATGTGTATATTTTTCATTAGGCTTTACAATATAAAACTTCTCAGAGACTTAGTTCAACTCCTTATTTCATAGATGAAGACAATGAGATTCAGTTAGGTCAAGTGATTTATAGTTTATCCATCTAATAGGCATAATTGGTACCCTAAGTCTGTTCTCTATACTCTATTTCTCTTTCTACTGTATTTGAGCCTTTTTATAACCTGAAGAAGTATTCAGGGAAAGTATTACCAACATTTTACATATAGAGAACATACCTAGAGTGAGAGCCAGAGAACTAGAGATTCATTTTCACAGCTAAGTAACTTTAGTGCCGTATGGCTTGTTAGTTGCAAGGGTAGGATTGAAAGCTGGGTCTCCTCTATCTTTCTTGGGTTTTTCCAGTAGGCCATGCTGGTACTTGATCTTTCATGAATCTACACATTACTTCAATTCTCTAGCACTAGGAACAAAGGAAGAGATAGAGACATATTTTAAGAACTAATATTCGCACATTACATAAAGTAAGGCTCCTCAATGCAAAAGAATTTGAGAAAAAATGTTTTTGTGAGATTAAGTTATATATTCTTAGTTTTGTTTATATGCGTGTGACTGACAGGATGTGTTTTGCTTAGTTCACATTTATATTTGCCACACGGTAACACCAAAAGAAACAAAGTACATGAGACTAGCTAGTCAATCCATATAAAGTACTTGCAGGATAATTGTCTATTATTAATATTATTATTATTATTTTAGACTACCATCTAAATTTTTTTGATGATAAAGAGAAAAGTAAATAATGAATTCACCTTTTAGAACAGTCCTAGAACAGTATGCTGGATGGTATGGCTTTGGACGTCTTTAAGTATAGGCAAACTTAAGGATGTAAACAATAACTGACTCAGAAAGAGTCATGATGTGCTTCTACAGGGAGTGAGTTCTTCAGTTGACAAAAAACAGCAGACTCTACATGAGTTCTAGGACTGGCTGGGCTTTGTGACAAAGTGCCCTACGTTGTATACAACAAACTAACAGCATTTTCTTGCAATATCCACTTGCATAGCCCTCCTCATTGCCTTTGCTTCAGAGAGCAGTTCAGAGTGTAACAAATGGTATTGGCTGACTGGCTAACATTCATCCAGGATACTATATATAGAGTCAGAGAGTCTGACACTTCTGAGTATATGCTGACCCAGAAATCTGATTATAAAAAATTAAATAGTGTTGTAGCATATTTGGAGGTATTTTGATCAAAGCCATTCTGTTACAATCATGTGGAAAACTATGCAAGATATTCCCTTTGTGCAGTAAACACAGCCCTAGTCTAATGCATCACAATGAAGCATAATAAAACACTTGAAGAACATGTTCATTAGATACAGATTATAAAAAATAATAAATAATTATCCCCCACACTTCACCTAATGTCTCCACATGATGAATCTTCAGTAATGGATGTGTGTCTGCTTTTGACAGCCTCTATTTTTTCTTCTTTGTAGCCCTCTCGTTTATTTTATTGCAACTATGTTTTCACTAGTGAAAGAAATTTTCAGACACAGACTGTAAATAGTAGCTACATTTTCCCACATATAAGCCTAGCATGACCAAGCAGATGCCCTTTTCCCCAAATTTGACAATTCAGTAGAAAATGATTTGGTTTCCACTTCTAAGCAGGAATATCTTAACTGGATTGTTCCAGCTGTAAAGTCACTGTTTTTTTTCC
>NW_011888857.1:6648409-6680324 GCF_000151845.1 Pteropus vampyrus
CTCATTACACGGGAAAACAGAAAAGTCAAAACTTTGTCAATGCCATGGAAAATGTGAGAAAAAGGATGGAAGTCAGAAATCATGGAGATGAATCAAGCAGTAGGTTATTTCGACTGAAAAGTCAAATTAAGTGTAAGTGAGCAATGGGAAGAGGTCATAAAATCAACCAGGGATGAGATCATAGAAGGTCATTTATTTGTAAAACGAATGGGAGTTAAGCATACTTTAGGACAGTTAGGCCACAGTTCTGTGGAAGATGGATGGGAGGCATGAAGGACAGAAGCTGAATGTTCCTAGGAGACCATCACCACTGCCCATCTGAGATTTACTGAGTGTGGTGCTAGTCTTTAAAATTATAATCAGGGTTCATTTTGATTCTCATCCTTTTGTTTTCGTAAGCAAGGAAAACCAACTCTTCGGTAAATCATCCTATTTTAGAGTAACACTGAAATCTTACAGAGAAAATGTTAAAAGTCCCCTTGAGTCAGCAGGAAACTAAAAAAATATGCCTTGTTTAAATTTTTTGCACCATTGATATATCTCTTCCATGGATTCTATTCTTAAACTCACAAAGAATTCTGAAAGAAAGGGGGTTTTTTTTTTCCTCTCTAATTTTATCTCTTACTCTACCCCTATTATTTGGCCCTGATTTTTAAAAGAAATCTTTTCTCTTTGCAGATGAGGTAATAACTAGACCACCAACATATTTAGAAAGTCATTTATATTGTGCTTTCTCTTTCAATTCAGAGAATGACACTGGACAAAGAATTTCTTCCAGTGTACTAGCCTTGAACATACAGACTCATCAATTCATTTAACATTCAATAGAACATGTTCAGACACCAAGTCTAGCTAGGAGAAAGACTTCCAGACATAATTTTAAAAGCCATATGTAGAAAGCCTTCTAGACAATGATAGCTGAAGCATTTTTAAAACTAAAGACCTACCATAAAACATGCTGGCTTCCTTATTAAGCACATATGCTTTTGCACACATTATTTTGCTGATCTCTTAAAAAAAAATTGCATTGAAAAACATCCTGATGTTGATAGCACTTTTCCTAGAAGTATGATGAAAAATCAAAACTTCAAATCAAATCTAAAAAGGTCCCACAGATATTACCAGCAGCCAAGAAAATAATAAATCTGTTTAAATGTAACAGTAAGAGATTTATGGCATCATATATATTTGGCTCATATTGCTAACAGGCAGAGTGTAATCAAAAATCCTGGCAAAATTCCAATATAGTGCTTTATGTTTGATCAGGGAAAGACTTATAAAATCTCAGTGAGAATTACTGTTGGCTGAATGGTAACTGTGCACAGAATATGCCTTGGTAAAGTTTTCCATTTCGTGCCAGCATGGTACAGTGCTTTTTCCCAACGGCTCTTTGTTAATCTGCGAGGAGCTCAATAGGTATATTACAGACAGTAACTATTTGCTAAAATGGGTTTTAATGAAAACTGGCAGGTATTTGTTTTTACTTAAAGGCCAATATGTCTTGGACAACAGATGCCCAAATCTCTTTAGAGAGCATCTGGGAAATAAATATTTCTTAATGTTATTCTTGCTTTTATTTTTACTGCAAGTGACTTTTGGCTTCCCCTAGAGTACAGCCTGCTTTGTGGATGTTACTACATTCATCTTCACAGCATGGTGAATAGGCATCAACTATGATTACCCTGAGTTTGTAGATGGGAAAACAGAAACTCTGAGAGCTTACATGACTTGATCAAGGTCATAAAATGACCTGCAGCTCCAGCTGCCCTGAACCTACTAGATTTTTTTTTCTATTAATCTAAATGAGGAGGATAAGTTAAATAGAAAACAGCAGATGAAAATGATTATTTTTTAAATGACTACTTACCAAAATTCTAGTTTATGTAGTATCCTTTTATCTTAATAACACTGGAGATGAGAAAAATAATCTTTTGGAGGCACTCAATGTTGTCCAAGTTCATGAAATGAATTAAGAGGCAGAGCTAGAATTTGCACCAAGACAATCCCTCTGATTCTTCTCACAGCATTTTGAAGGTTATCTTCACTATGATGGAAGTTTGTCTTTATTTATCAAGAGTACTGTATAGAAGCAGCAATCATGACTTAGCTCCCTGAGCATAGAAAGATGAGGAAAGTAGGAGAAAATCGAATCCATCAATATCCAAATCTATCACTTAATCTAGAAAGGCAACTTGCTTTTATCATTCTAAATATTGTCTTGTGGACTTCCTACTATTGTATATCATAATTGGCATCTTGAAGTTGATGGGGGATCTTGTCCCCAACCCAGATATAACAGATGAGGAATCCATTGAAATGTCTCTTTGAAGACCAAATGTCTAGAAAGAAATTTTTCTATCCAAATTCCTTTTGTTCTTGCTGGAGGAGACTCCAGAAAGAAAAATTCGATAAAGAGAGATTGTGGAAAAACTTCCTGCCCACTTCTCATGTATACATTCTTGATTAACACCACCTATGGCTCTCTTCTTTCACATTTTGTTTTTTAAATCCAAAAGTTAGATTCATAAGGCACTGTGTATTTGAGTTTGAGCAGAAATCCCAGGCAGCCAGGCAGGTCTAAGATTACACACACCGAATAATAATACAAAGTTTATAAAATTAAGTCCTTATGCATTTGCTGCTCCTTTTGTTCCAAACTTTTCCAAGGAAAGTATTTTTAATAAAAATCTTGAATAAAATCATAGGTTTTATAGTTGGGGTGTATGTGTGTTTGTGTGTATGTGTGTGTGTGAAATGATGACAGTAAAATCCTTTGTTTAAAAAAGGTTCGAGATATACAAAAAATAAATTCATCTAACTCATACTTATCTGTCAAAATGATAAAAATAGATGAATTTTAATAACTCTAAACTGATGTTATTTGTTTTGTAAACGGTGCATTGAAATTGAATCAGACCATTCTCTGATGTCAAAAAAAAAAAGTATAAAAGGAAAAAAAATCATAGTTGCCCAAAACATCTTGATTATATTATGTCGATTGCAGGGTCATTTTCTATAATCAATATTAATTATTCTCTGGAAATTTCACCTATTTTAATCCCAACACTAAGTAGATCATATCTGGGCAGCCATTGTTTTTCTACCTAATTTAATATGAGAATATTGATTAATGAAAATAGGTCAACAATGAAAATTTATTACTTGCAATGGTTATTGTTCCTCTGAAATTAAAATCACAAACATTAAGATGTTATATTTACTAAATTAGAGGACAGGGTTAGTCTAAATGCATTAGAGAAAGGGAGACTGACAGAGCCAGAGAAAGAGACCAAAAAAAAAAGAGAGACAGAAGATTCTTGCTCAGTATAGATGATATGTTTCTAAAAATTTATTTATGAAAAAAGGAAACTACTTAAGCATATGACTTAAGAGAAAGCTAATATCCTGTTTAAATTTTGGAAATAAAACATTCTTAAGTAAGAATTACTGAAGCACAGCAGCTTCAGAAGTAAGTAGCAGAATTGAAAAGAGTAGCTGGACTAAATTTTTCTGTAGAGTCCAACATATGACAAACAATTCTACATGTAGTGCCTCTTCATAATATGGTTGACTAAATCAGTGTTTTGTGGCTGGTTTTCTCAGTTCTAAAGAGTAAGATGAATAACTTTCAAAGCAATGACTCCCTTCTAAGGTTATTTATTTATGTATTTATTTATTTATTTATTTATTTATTTATTTTTTATTATTTTTGAAGATTCGTGAAAGTTATTTCAGGAAAAAGAAAATGGAAGTAAAATGGCAGTTAATTTTACTGTATCATCAGGTCCCGAGAAAAAATTCAGATATTGCATATTTTAGTATTAGTATTCTTATTTGGTTGTTTTCTTGAAGTTTTGATTTGCCTTTTGAAATATCTTACCAATTTTCTTCTAAATTCTCTAAAATAGAATCATCGATTTAAATCCCTTGTTTCTGTTTCCAATAACTGAATGACCTGTTGGACTGCTTCAATTATTTTCTCTTGAGTAAGATTACATTTTCTTTCTTTATTCTGTATCTGGTAATTTTTAATTATATTCAGAACATGTATATTTTAAAAGAACTGTTGGAGACTAATATATAGAAATGTCACAGAAAGTGCAAGATCTTTCCTCTATCTGAGTCAGGACGTGGGCTAATCTTTCTAATTTCTTCAGGAGTCGTTATTCTGAGCTGTGTTACAAGTCCCATTTTAATTGTGATTATTCCAACCACCAACCACCCAACATTCTGGGAACTTTTTTCCTTCTTTGTCTTTCTATCTTCCTATCTTTTTTCTCTTCGTTTACTTTTTCTTTCTTTCTTTTTTGCATCTTTGCTGATGTTTTTATTTTGATATAATGTCAAACAGAAAAGTTGCAAGAAAAATATAAGACACTCTAGTATAACTTTTAACTGAGTTCACCAATGGTTTATATTTGTTCCATTTTTCTTCTCTCTCCCTTTATCTCTCTTTCTGGAAAATCTATTTATATTTTATTTTATTATTTTTTTGCCAAGAAAATTTAGTTTAATATAACTAACTCAAGAATGGCTTATGCAAGTTAATTATGATTATATTTTTAATAGCTGCTTTGTAGAGATATAATTCTTATATCATAAAATTCACGCATTTAAAGTGCATAGTTTTCAGTACATGAACACAGTTGTGTAACCATCGACAAATCAATTTTAGAACATTTTCATCACCCAAAAAACAAACTCCCGAATTATTAGAAACTACTCAGCATTTCTCTTTGATCCACCTCTTCACTTATCCTTAGGCAATCACTAATTTATTTTCTATCTTTACAGATTTGCCTATTTTGGACATTTTATGTAAATTGAATAATATAATATGTGACGTTTTGTGTCTGGCTTTATTTATTTGTTTGTTTGTTTGTTTGTTTTTTACTTTTTCCCTCCCTCCCCTCTGGCAACAATTGTCCCTGTCCATGAGTCTCTGTTTTTCCTGTTCATTTGTTGCTTTTAGGTTTATATCCCACTTATAAGTGATATCACGTTATTTTCAACATTTCCTGTCTGGCTAATATCACTTAGCATGATTATCTCAATGTCCATCCATGTTGTTGCAAATGGCAGTATTTCATCTCTTCTTATGGCTGAGTAATATTCCGTTGTATATGTGTACCACAGCTTCTTTAGCCAATCATCTATCATAGAGCATTTTGGTTGCTTCCATGTCCTATGTTTATATTTTATACATGCATTTTATTTTCTATAAACACTTTGAGACCATTTTCTTTCCTGAACATTTTGAGAATAAATTAGAGTTATTATATCCCTTTTCCCCTAAAAACGCACCTGTTTATTTCCAGAGCAAAGACATGAGTTTTGTGGCTACATTCGTCATTGATTTAACATTGAGTGCACATGATTCTCTAATCCATAGTTTTCATAACTGTATTTTTTTCTGTCCAGGTACAGTCCTATATCCAGCATTGCATTGTCATGTCTCCACAGTATCCTTTAATCTGGAACAGTTTATCAGCCTTTCTTTTTCTTGGCCTTGATATTTTTGAAGAGTATAGGGCAGTTATTTTGTAGACTATTCCTTAATTCAGGTTTGTCTAGTGATTTCTCATGACAAGACATAGGTTACACATTTTTTGACAGGAATATAAAAAAAAAATGACATAGTTTCTTTTTCAATGAGTCCTATTAGGAGGCCTAGAGTGTCAGTTTGTCTCAGTATTAGTGGTTAACTTTGTTAAGAAGATGTAGGTCAAGTTGCTTCACTATAAAGTTACCATTTTTTCTTTGTAACTGTTAGTTGGAGTCTTCTGAGAAACAAGATAAGATTAGATGTGCAAGAGATTATTGGGAAAATTATACTTGAGAAATATGGAAAGAAAGTCAGAGAAGGCAGGAAGAAGCATCGGATTTAGATATGAAGGAGTGGAGAAGGAAGGATGACTGGGTAGGAAGGCTCTTCGCTGCAGTACAGTCTAGGAAATCCTACCAAGCCAATTGGGGGGGTTAGGATTCTGGAACCCAAAGCTAGCCTTAGAGGGATCCAAGTCTTGTAGGGTCAGATAATTCTTTGTTGTTGTCCTGTACATCATAGCACGTTTAGCAGCATCCTTGACCTCTATCCACTAGATGCCAGTAACATCCTCCTAGTTGTGACAGCAACAAAACAAAAAATATCTCTAAACATTGTCTAATGTCACATGGGAGCAAAACTGCCTCTAATTGATAACTAATGCTTTACACATGTAGGGCTACTCTTGTCCTCTGGTGAAAGTTATTATCTTTGAAGTTCACTCCTTGAACATATGCAATTTCCCCTAAAGTTGTCTTTTCTTCTGTGATGCAGTGTGATTTATTGCTTAAACCTCACTGGCACTCCCTGTGCATAAATTTTCTCTATAGCAAGTACTTTCTCTGGTGTCTGATAAAGATCGATTTAAGCTTAAAGCCTTCCTCACACTTACTGCAAATATAAAGCTTTCCCCCTGAGTGTGTTCTCTGATGTGTGCTAAGGGTTGACTTGTCTCTAAAGCCCCATTCGCACTCCCTACATTCAGAAGGCTTCTCTCTGGAACGTGTCCTCTGATGTCTTACGGGGGCTGACTTCCGGCTAACGCCTCGCCCACACTCTCTGCACACAAAGGGCTTTTCCCTTGAGTGGGCCACCTTGTGCCTGATCAGATTTGCTTTCTGGCTGAAGCCTTGTCTACACTCAGTGCAAATGGAAGCCTTCTCCCCAGAGTGTGTCCTCTGATGACTGATGAGGTGTGACTAATGTCTAAAGCCTCACCCACATTCTTTGCACACAAAAGGCTTCTCTCCTGAGTGTGTCCTCTGATGTGCAATGAAAGTTGACTTATGTCTAAAGCTTCATCCACATTCTTTGCATATGTAAGGCTTCTTCCCTGAGTGTGTCCTCTAGTGTGTAAGGAGAGCCGACTTAACACTAAACCCCTATCTGCACTCCGCACACATATAGGGGTTTTCCCCTGAGCGTGTCCTCTGGTGCGTGGTAAGGTTTGACTTGCCACTGAAGCCTCACCACACTCTTGACATACCAAATGCTTCTCTCCTGAGTGTGTCTTCTTGTGTTTAATGAGGTATGACTTCTGAATAAAGCTCTGGCCACATTTATTGCACAAATGAGGATTCTCCCCTGAATGAATCCTCTGGTGTTTGCTAGAGTTGATTTATCTCTAAAAAGCCTCCCACAGTCTCTGCATATATAAGGCTTCTCCCGCGAGTAGATTCTCTGGTGCATGATTAGGTTTAACTTATCCCTAAAGCCTCTCTCGCACTCTTGGCACACAAAGGGTTTCTCCCCTTAGTGTGATCTAAGGTGTCTGATGAGAGTTAATTCAAGATATATGAAGAAAAGTGTTTATTAGAGCATCCATAAAAGACTGGTCTTGGTCCTTGGTTAGTGCTCATGGGAGGTATGTTATTAAATAATGGCATTTTCTTCCCACATTTCCTAAGTGCAACATGCTTCATACCCTTATCAGGATGTTTTGTGGTAGTATTGTGTTGTATGTGTTATTGATATAGATGTGTGCATTTGTGTGTATTTGTGTGTTGTACGTTTTACAACCTTTGATGAATCTAAACAGTGAATTCCACAAGGGAAAAGACCAACTGTTATCATTTTTGTTTTTCAGACCTATAAGTGTGCCTAAAACAAAGAGCTTCAAAATTAACAGTATTTAAATATTTCATCTAACTCTTTTTCAAATCAGTACGTTTGCATTGTACAGTTTGCCAGATCATTTATCTATGACATATAATATGACCCAAAAAATATTTATTAAGTACCTAATGTGATCAGGCAATAGGCTAACTGCTAAGGAATCTTATAATACCCTGCCCATATATCAGGGGGCTCAGAAAATTGGAGCACAATTTATTTCCTAACGTGGAGGTAGTTTGAGTTTAGTAACTTGAATTAAGAGACCTAAACAGCTGTGAAAAAATTACTACTGCAATAGCACTTAGTTTACTGAGTGTGCTCTCTGCTTGATCAAGAGAAATTAAGACATTTAATCACCCTTAACCACCTAGAGAGTAATATATCAGAGGTATAATTACTGAATTGATGGAGACTTGTGGTTTTCTTTCCATATGAACAATTATAAATGAATGTCAATTTCAGCACAAGGCTTAGGGATTCAATATAAATAGTAGCTTACAAATATTTCAGGTACTGAAGGACATATGGCTATCGCACCAAAATGTCAACTAAAGGACTGGGGTGGTCAGTGGTATGTCTGGGAATAAAAGTAAGACCATATGACAGATGAGGAATGGGTGGAAGTAGAAGTAGGTTAAGGTAGATCAAATTGCAAATGAGTAAAAGTGAAAGAAAATAAAAATAAAAAATGAAATTAGGGTTTGCATTCTAATAGTGTATCGGCAAAGAAATGATGTTTAATGATATTTAAGAATGAGTCATAGGGATGTTGGACAAAGATCTTTCCAACACAAATACGCAGTACTTTGTATGTAAAGTCTTCTACTATAAATTTTCTATATAAGATAATAATATATATGCATATATGTATATACACACATACATATGTGTGTGTATATTTATAATGAGAAGTAGATACTATCATTCTCATCCAACCATCTAAGAGGTGAGAAACTGGAGCATAGTGAGCTTAAGTCACTTCTCAGAGTCTTAGAGCAAAAGACAGAGCTAAGGATTCAAACACAGCAATATCGTTACGGCATCTTAGCCCTCATCAAATGATGTATTATTTCTCTTAATATCATCTCTCCAATATGGGTTCAGATCATTGTATAAGAAGAAACTGAGCCCTTAATCAGAGCAGAGAATAAGGGGTCTGAGTAAGACATTTCTTAATAGTTAGCTAAGAAATTACAGCTTGTTTATGTGTTTGTTTCAATTTTGAATTGATACGGTAATATCCTGCTCATAAAATGCTCTCACCTCCTCACCACATGTCAACTATAAATCTATGGGAAAGATTTGGACTTGTTTCATATATTCCTTTTCCATTTCCTCATGCTTGAAGAAATAGATGGTCTTTATATTATTATCTTGTAAACTGATAAAAAAATGATAAAGACATTAAGAAAATCTAGACACTTTACTATAACAGCAGTCAGAACCAGAACACTAAACTCATAGCTTATCAATCTCTTACCCAAATCAAAAATCACATTTTTTGCTAGAACCATGTTACATATATTATTCTTGAATTAAATATGAAACAGTGCCAACCACATATATCATTTTGAATACAATAAGCAAAATTTCAGAGGAAGGCATGAGGAAATATGTATTGAGCCCCTATTATTTACAAGAGTATAATAAACTTTTGGAATAAGTCAGTTTTTTAAATCTACATAAGTGAAAATAATCAAATTGGTGAAAATGGAAGAAGATTTTGGTTTTATATTTCTAATTCTTTAAAATTCTAAAGCTAAAAATTTACAATAAAGTGTCAGATATAGCTCCCTGTGTACCACAGCCTTAGTTTATTTGTGGTTTCATCTCTCTAATCAGTCCCCTGAGAGAAAAGAAACAGCATTAAAGTGAGCCAAAATCACATTGATATTGTGTGGTCTGCCAGCCTCAGTCTCCTTTAAAAAAAACTCTTCCTGAAAAATATTTTTAAGACTTAAAAATAAGCTGTAATTAGAGCCTGTGAGACAAGCAACATTTTATAAGTTAGCCAGATTCTTAATGATTATTACATGATTATTTTATGTGTTAAAGAAATACACAATTTACTTCCCCTGAATTAAAGCAATCAAAGATAAAATAACGGCTTCAACTCAGTAGAATTTACCCCTAGCATAGACAACTAGAGCACAGTAGTGAGAAGTGCTCCTTGCCCATTACTAAATTGCTTGCATACTGTTGTGGGCAAGTTACTTCATCTCCCTGTGCATCATTTCTTCATCAATAAAATGAGGAAGATGCTATAGAACACAGTTCCTGTAGTTAGCAATACAGTATTGTGTACTTTAAAATATTTGAAGGGGATAGATCTCATATTAAGTATTCTCATCACAAATGATAATAAAGAACAACAAAAGAAAACAATAAACCATAAATGACTATGAAAAAATTTTGAAGGTGATGGATATCTTTAGTGCCTTTATTGTGGTGATGGTATCCTAAGAGTATGCAATATCCAAATTCATTAAGTTGTTATACATTAAATGAGTGCAATGTTTTGTATCAATTATACCTCAATAAAGCTTAAAAGAAGAGAGAAGAAAAAATAAAGAAAATAATATTCCAACTTCATAGCATTACTTCTTGGAAAGATAAAGTAAGGAAATGCATATAATAAATACCCAATAAGGGCTAATAATATTCTTTTGTTATTGTTCTTAGTATTATTAGTGTATCTCTTACCACTTTTATTCAATCTGTGGCTTAAAAATTACAAAACACAAGTCCACTTAGATTTTTTTTTTAAATTACCTGTCTGGGAAATTAAGCAACTTTGTTAATATCATATTCCAGAGCCCATGCACCTAACTCTTACACAATAACTCCTCTCACTATGCAAAGTGAGCTAGTGTTCCTCATAGGGACCTCAAGCTACTGCAAGAAACTAAATGTCAAAATAAAAATAAAATAAACTGGAGTATTATAGAATTGGGTTAGTATGAAGTATACTTAATTGCCTTTCTTTGGAAATGAGCAGGAAATTCTAATTTAGCTGAACTAAGTGGACACAGTTTGGCATTTGCTTACTTCTGGTCTTAGGCCATCCTCACTTTCCCAGACGTATCTTCTTTCTTGAAGACTTCTAGTAGTTCTTGCTTGTAATTTTCAGTAACTGATTCCCCATAGATCTATGTTCTATAACAGGACAGACTACGGTATTAACTGTTACCAGCTGACCTTTTAATAGTTTACTTAGAAATAGCAACCAAAACAGAGATATAACCATCAATGGGGGGTTGAGGTTGGAATATACTGAGGTCTTGTGCTCTGAAATAGCACCTCTTAGATATTTATTCTTCCTCAACCCTTTAGCTCTAGAATTCTCTGACTATGCCTTGTTGAAAATCTATATCATTCCAAAAGACAAAACAGGAAATACAGATAAACAAAAAAAAGAAAGCAAGGTAACACCCCAAATTCTTCTCACCTAGAGACATCTTCCATTGTTAACCCCTGGGTGCATTGCTTTCCAGATCCTTTAAAATGTGAGATTACATCTGTACCTTCTGAGGCATAACAGCTCTTTACGCACTCAAACACAGTTATTAGAGCTTGTGTTTATTTTTTTCCAAAAAAAATTTTTTTAAATCTTTCTTCTTTGTATTAAGTAGAATCATCCAAATATATTCCAATGTCACTTTGCCAGTAAAAGAAATAAGAGACACTTTCTGTCCTGAAAAAAAAGTGATGAAGCAAGGTTTTGTATACCCAGCAGTCTCTCTTAACTGAGCTTTGTCTGAGCCAGGAGCTGAAAAGTGGAACATACCAAAATAGCTTAGACTGTTGACATATATTTAAAATTGGGCACTATGTAATTGTTTGACATATAGATTCTGGGTAAAATCATAAACAAAATGAGATTTCCCCTTATATTTTGTTTACTTTATATAGGGCAGTTCAATGAATTAGTTAAAAATAAATTTTATCATTGGAAGGAATTCTATAACAAAAAGTACAATAAGAATTCCTAACAAATAAATATTTTATCTTTCCTCATTTGCCAGATACAATAAATGATGAATATTTTTTCCTAATGAACACAATTCAATAAAAACAACTTGGAATAAAATAATGTAAGATGATATGAAAGTCAAATTAGGGAGGCTCATTAAAACCTGTACATCTTCCAAGGAAATATAGTGTTGAATAATTCATTAGCTGTTTTAACATATTTATATACCCTTAAAAACCATGCAAACTCTTTTTATTACTGAGTTTCTTTTTATTCATTTTGAAAAAGTATTATATGTTTTTTTTCATCTGTGAAACTCCAAATATTTAAATGCAAAATAATTACCATTGAGTTCTTGCTAATTAAATCAGGAGAGGAGATTTAGCTGACACTATGCTAGGTACTCAAATTAAGAGACTGTCTCATTGCATTAAATAGAGTACATTTATCACAGATAAGCTCTCAGCCTATTTATTTGATATGACAGTTAATGAGAAAGGAAAATGAATCTTCCCAGTATTGTAGGCAACAAATGCACAGCTGTCTTGCTTCTAATTATATGATCTGGAAGTGTTGAAGCAAATAGAGAGGATATAAATTCTATTGTCCTTAAATTGAACCAGAATATAATAAATGTAAAGTAAGTTTTATTTCAATGAGTTGATAATCCTCAACTAAATAAAAAGAAAAATTATCAAGATGTGTGCATATACAGATGTAAGCTGTATTCAAACATGATTAAACATCAGAGGATATAGGGAAGCTTAAATCATAAAATAGACATAAATCAAAACAACTAAGTTATCCTGTGCTTTTTAAAACATCGTAAAATATGTCTTTCAGAAATTGTCACCGACTTCGGTTAACATATTCATTTATGAATTTATCATATTTATTGAATTCCAGTAATACACTACTATGCTAAGTGCTGTAAACATAACTACAAGAAACAGCATATGCCTCTTGCCTCAAATCCTTCCTTGTAATGTATTTTATAGAAAATTTTTGAGAATTTTGTATATGAGAGGAGCATTTATCCCAATATAACTCGCAGATTATAGCCCTAAACTTACTCCCAAAGTTTGCCATGAAATATCTCACTTTTACTATTATTTTCGCATCATCTAGTATATTGATAATCTTTGGAAACAAATGGCATCATTCTATTTATCATTCTGTTTTTAGTAGTGGTATTTCCATTTACAAAATAAAGTTATTCTTCATCATTGAAAATGTTAAATTCTAGAAAACCTGGCATTCTTATGCGTGATGTTAAATGAATGCTCCCAGCAAGCTGAACTTTATTTTTTTAAATGGGAAAAGGGCTAACATATTTATTTGTGGTTGAGACATATTAAGTTAACTTAATTCTACATGACTTTATTTGTTATTTAGTATACTATATCAATATATCATGTAAATGCCTTGATTTTCAAGCCAGGGCCAAGATAAAACAAATAATCTCAAATGATCCTGTAATGATTTCAATACCACCATGATTTAAGATTTGATCAAAGTCGGGAATATGGATTTGTAGGGCAAAGGAATGAAATGCTAAAAACCTGGAAGCAATGTAAATATTTGTAATAAATTTGTTACTATAATTCTGCAGAAATATATGCTTCTATACCCTACAAAAATAGGGAATGGAAACGTAATAAATCAACATTGCTATAGTGGTTTTAGACTTCATGCAAAAACCTAAAATAAATTACATCTTACACCTAAAGAGCATATTTCTCTCATTCCTGACATTTCACAATCTTCTCTGACAGTTAAACCAGCTAAGTAAGTTCAGCCTAGCAAATAGAAAATATTTTACAAGATTTCGATTATCAGAATAAACTAGAAAAGAAACGAACCCTTCACAAATCTTTTATGAACCATCAAATTTATATAGCTTTCCTCAACTGTTTCACTCCCTATTGTTATAGTGATAGTTGTAAAATTTATCAGATTCACAAAATAGTGATTTACTGAATTCTGTTATATTCTATTATAATATATCAGAGTTTTTTCATGTGTTTGAAAACACATGAACACCAGAACAACTAAAAAATGTTCTGTAATGTGGTTGTCTGCCCTGGGTTTGATGTTAGGAAATCTAGCATCAAAACCTAACTCTACCCTTTTATAAATATAAATTTCTGGTTGTTAACAAAAGACATTCTCCCCTTTCCTTTTTTACTGGAATCTGTTTTCTGTAGTAGCAAAGTGCTTAGATAAAAAGCCTTTTTTTGCAATTACTTGTGACTATGTGATATTTTTCTGGTTATTGACTCTTAAGTGGGAGTTTTTAGATGGGGCTTCAGAAGTATGTTTAAAATGAGGACAGGGACTCAGCTGGCAAGAAACAAATGTTTTTGCATCCGAAAGGAAAACTAGGTTCTAGAATTTAAGCAACCTCTTTCACTATGAAACAATGGGCACAGCAGTCACGGATGAGTTTATAAGAAGCAAGGAAGGAAAAGAGGAAGGGAGGGAAGGAGGAAGAAAAAGATTACAAGTTTAACTTCAATTTTCATACCTTTCTAATGAATGTTTGGCTTTTTACAAGGCTCTCAGAAAAAACAAGTAGTATAAATTTAAACAGCATCTGAATTGTTTTAGATAAAGAATTAAAAAGAATTACTGTAGCAAATTTATTAATGATCTGAAAAGACCCTTTTCAGGAAACAATAAAAAAATAAAAGCCCAAAGTATGAATCTCACATGTCACCACTTAAACGCCTTCCACGGGGCCCTATTTCCCTCAAGAAGAGTCATGACATACCACACACCTTTCATTATGTAACCCTTGCTTACCTCTCCAGATGTCTCTGTGTACACGCTTCATGAAATTTGCTTAAAAACAGAACTTTCTGCAGCATCTAAACCTTTCTTTTTGCTTCATTTGAACTGGTTTCTTTATTTATCTAGCATGTATTCATCTCCTTTCATCCTCTAACTCACTCTGACTTCTGAGATTTCACTGTGGGTATTCATAGCTATGTGAAATATTTCTTGAATTTAGGGTTGTCGTTTAAACTACAGGATACAAAATTCAATTGGAATTTCTGATAAACAATGAATAGTTTTTAATATATGTAGTATATCTCACATAGTTATATACATATGTATACAAAAAAACACCAATGATGTTGTTTATCTGAGATGCAAATCAAACTGAGTGTCCCTACATTTTTCTTTGCTAAATTTGGCAACCGTTCTTCCTTCTGTGCCATCGCTGACTGGATGCCATCATCCCCCACTAGGTTATATGTCCATCTTTAGTGCCCCAATCAGACATTCTGCATAAAGTGGTCTGGTCTGCTTCCCTCAATAGGCAAGTACCTTGAAGGCATGAATTGCATCTCGTTCTTTTTGTATCCCCAACACCTGCACCGCGACTCACACACAGTGGAAGCTTAACACTAATTCCTTCCTTTAGTTTGAAGGCATGCCATTTTCACACTGTACATCAACCCTTACCTGCCACGTATTAACACAGATTTTTCTTTATTCTGCTTGAAGGAGAAATTCTGAACTTTCCTCATGTATTTTTCAGGAGTAGAAAAACCCTAGGCCTATTACATGCTTTCTGGTCTCTTTTTTCACCCTATTACACTAATATCAGGATTTCATCTTTAGGATCTAAGAGCAACTTGAAATAAAAAGGCTTTTATCTCTTGCTGGTAACTCAGCATGAAAAGAATGCCAGTTCATTTTAGAATAGAACTTCCTTATACCTAGACAGTCTATCCTGAAACTTTGTTATCTTTTCCGAGAAGCAAAGAAAAGATTATGGTCAAGTTTAGTGCCTTCAAATCCCTTGCTAATATATAAAATCTTTATGTTTCTTATTCACTTGCGAAGAAAGAGGTCCTTTCTGACAGCTTTACGTGGACCATTCCTACTTTCCATGGTGATGATCAATTCTTACTCTATTTATCTCTAGTCACAGCGATCTTCCAGAATTTTATACTATATTTTATAGCAAAAATAGCTTATAAATATAGTTAGAACAAATATTTTTCTGCTGCTTATTCAAAAATGATTTTCTCACAGAGGTTATTATTATTACGAAATGTCATAAAGCTTTGCAGTTTTATATATATATATTGGTTTAAATAGTGGTCAACTACAACCTTCAGACTTTTTGTTTATTTGTTAGTTTGCTTTTCTGCTGTATTTATTCCTAGACAGTTTTATTCCTAGGCAGTTATTCTAAACCTCTCTCTCTGACTCTCTCTCTGTCTCTGTCTCTCTCTGTCTCTCTGTCTCTCTGTCTCTCTCTGTCTCTCTCTCTGTCTCTCTGTCTCTCTGTCTCTCTGTCTCTCTCTCTCATTTTCTCACACACATGCATACTTTTGCTTTTAAGCATACTTTTATGCCTATTTTCCCATCATAATCCATTCTCCATATATAGGACTGATTTTCTCATTTGCCAAACCTGTCTTGACTTTTCCCCTACCTTTCAAAATAATAATAACTATGCTTAATTCAGTAAACTGATGATCATACTCTCAAAATCTTATTGAAATCTTTCAAATTAAACTTGGCTTCTCCATAGATATACCAACTTAGGATATACTTGTAAAACTTTTATATTAAAGGCAAAGAATATGGTACATCAAGAGAAACAATGTGAGTTTTTTCTATCTAAAGTCCAAGAGATAACCCATATGCAAGCTCACCAAGAATCCTTGTGTCTCTGGCTTAAGCCACAAATATCTATTTAAGGAATTTTGGTTTGGAGAGAGCTCAGGCCAAGTCTGTCAAACTGGTTAGGACAGTTGAAAACCATTAGTAAAGAAATTGATGCAAAAGACCTCCAGGGAGTTTCTGATCTTAAACAATATATCTTAAATTTAACTGTCCTTACCTTAGCTAAGAGTCAAAAATCCAAACATCTAGTTATCCCTAGAAATAAAGGCAAAGCTTTTTCAGTTTAGCTATAAATCAGCTACTGCACAATTTCATATGTGTTTCCTTTTACTAATGCTTAAAAACAAAAAACAAAAAAAATATACCTATGATATATACATATATAATATGTATATATTATATATCTATTATATATACATATATACTATGTATATATTATATATCTATTATATATACATATATACTATGTATATATTATATATCTATAATAGGTTATATATAATATATACATATACATATTATATATAATATATGCATATTATATATGTATATATATAATAGAAACTTGGTCTTATAAAAAGAAAAATCAGTTAACATGTTTATTTAAAATTTTATTACTCAATATCAGCCTTTATGCATGCCACTCAACTTGACATAACCATTATTAGAAAATAAGTTTCATTTTTTATTTATTTTCCTCAGCTGTATAATTGATAGTCTCCTTTCAACAATGTCTTGGACTTTTGCATACTTTTATTTGGCACAAAAATGTGAAAGAAAAAAATTTTATTTTCATCATATTGCTATTAATTGCTTTTCCTCACATTTTAAACCCACCATTTGCTTCTATTTGAGTGAATTCCAAACATAAATTGTCTCACAGACTAGTTATCAGTGTCAATCAAAATGGTGTTTCAGCTGCCCCAGTCTACTCAAGGCCTCTAGCCAATGCTATTTCTATGCTATTGGCAAGTCCATAATAATACTCTAATAATTCTCAATACATTAAGATGCTAATAATCTAGTACTAATATGTACTCAAATGCTCACTGGTTCACTGACCCACAAATAGCTGCTGGGCACACATACATTCCTTGGAAACCACAGTGCTAGGTAGTGGAGAAGCAAGAGCAATAAGTTTCCTGCTCTCATGCCTTCACAGGCTGGTAGAGAATATAGATTGAAAAACAGGAACCTACACAAGATTGTGGTAAATGCTATAGTGGAATTTCTGACAGACTGAAGCATACAGGAGGTACCTAAGCTGGGGTGTCAGGGAAGACTTTCTGAAGAAAATGGTAGCTGCGAGAAAGAGTAAAGATAGACTGAGATAGACTAGTGGGATAGAAAAAGATATAGAACATTTCAGGCAGAAGGACCAAAAAGAGTTTAGCAAGTTTGAGAAAGTGAAATTAATACCATATGAGCTGAAGGAGACATTGAGAAAATGAGAGAATAAATGAGAGGGAGAGAGAGAGAGAGGGAGAGAGAGGGAGGAGGGCAGGAGGGAGGGAAAGAGGGAGGGAGAAATTGGTTATGGTTGTGTAAAGTAAGCACAGGAGAGAGGCTCTAACAGAAGAGGCTAGGGTAATGAGATAAAGGAAAACCTCAGAGGGCCTGGTAAACAATATGAATGGTAGAAATAAATGTGACTTCAGTCAAGAGAGGGGTTTAGTAAGACCCCTAACTTTTCCCAGCTTCCATAAGCCAGCCACCAGAGAATGGTCAATGTAACATGGACGTGGTCCTCCACATTAGCGCTGTTTTCTTAGACTCTTAACTCTCCCAAATGTGCCTTTCCTTCATCACTCTTTAAATTTTACACCCTCTTTGATGTGGCAATCATGCATCCTCACTCATGAGATCTTCCACTGAATTAATTAAATTGCTCAAGGACACACAGATAGAAAAGGGCAGAGCTAGAATGTGAACTCGTGTCAGTCTGACTTTAGAAACTAAGTTCTTCCCAAGATATGACACAATCTTGGGCTCAGCAATATCATGCAGTGAAGAGTGCTGGACTCTGTCTAAGCCTGTATTAAGAGCCTCCAGCTCTCCTTCAGTTTTTTTTTCTTCAGCCTTCACTTTATCAAAAAAACAGAATTTTGAAAAGAAATGACATTTTAAAAAATTAGAATCCAATCAGATTTGCATTCATTCTAAATGATTATGGCCTATTTAGTGCCTTCCTACCACTTTCATGAAAGTAGTATAAGTGTGAAATGTGAAGAATAGGGGTCTGTGACTGTGCAGAAAGAAATTGTTTTTGCTTTTGCCTTTTATGGTGTGAACAAATTTTATAGATTACATACCCTCTGAATTTGAAAGGACCTTAAAGGATCTGTTTTAGGTAAATTATCTTGAATACACCCCTGTCAAAAGATGATCTAATAATGTTAGAAAATTACTATCTATCAAAGCCTACAATTTTCATTTCTAGGTAACACAAAATTTCTGCCTCCTATTTAACACAAACTCATCCCCCCAAATGTCTGCCATTTGATCTTAATTATATTATACCATCATGAAACCAGAGAGGAAAGTTTCTAACTCTTTACTGTGCATTATCTGTCAAATATTTGAGACTAAGGCAATATTTTCTCTTGTCATCTAATCTTTTCAGGGTAGACATGTCCAGTTCTCTCACTGTCCTGAATGGATTTAGCTGTGGCTTTATTTTTCTTAAAACTCAGCAGCAAGAACTGAATAGGATACTAAATACATACATTTGGCTAACCAAGTGGGAGTCCCAATTTCATTTCTGAGACATTGTTTTCTATTAATTCTCAATTGGATTATATTAATTTTGTTGGCAACTAACTTACCCTGATGGGTAACTAAGATATTTGCAACATATGTACATGTAGCGTCACATCTGTGTTGGCTATTATTGGTCATTTTTTTTTTTGACAAGATACTAGATAAGGTGAATACTAGTCTACTGACATCTTTTTAGATTCTGAATCTAATAATTTTTGATTAAAAGCAATGAACAGCCAAGGCTGAGTCTTACAAGCATTTGGTACACAAATCCAGATATATCACCAGGCATTCATAAAATTAATAACAAGTAATCAGTTAATTAATAAGATATTTTAAAGAAATAAACTCAGCATTTTTTTGGTAGTTTAGTGAAAACGATAAGGATCAAATTTTATTTTCAAAAGTCTTAAGAATAGGCAAAAGTGAAACTAAAGAGAAACCCTTAAAAATATATTCTTAATAAATACTAAATTAGTATTTTAAAATTTTCTACACAGTATATAGTATAACATTTCTTCACAAAAGAATTTCACATTTTATCATTTAATCTTAAATACATACTTTATAAAATAAGTTAATTTTGAAATGCAGTAAGATTTTTAAAATAAGAAAAATTATATAATGTGTTGCAATACCATAACCAGACTATTCATTTTCTTGTTTCCTCTTAGTTTTAATCCAAATACATGAATTATAAATTGTGTATTTTAAAATATTTTCTTTTTCTACAACTCTATTTCACAGGGTATGTCTGACATATATGCATATCTTTTGAGAATACTGGGTAAGTAAAGCGGTCTTATAGAAATTAAAGCTTTGCCTACCCAAACGACTTCAGTTTTCCGAAGGTGCAATTTGGTTTTTCATGTTCTGCCTGTTGGCACTTCAGACTGGATACAAAAGCTGAAGTCCAGCCATCGGCACTTTAGCGTCACATTTACAAAAAATAATCAAACATTAAATTCAAGTCTTCTGTGCACTAAAGAGCAAATATGCCAGGAAGAAAAACAGTTCCCTGTGTGGCCTGCACAAAATCTTTCTTCTTCAGAACTATAGAGAGAAATACTTTCAAGGTCTTTTCAGTCCCAAGAGAGCTAGAGGACACTCACGACTATGGCAGTTTTACTCATCTTTTCTCTTACAGAGAGAAGTTGCTACTGAGGGAAATGGCCTGCTTCAATAACTGAAATGTGAAAATGGATTTTTAGCACTTAAAATGTAAAGGTGGGGGAGTGTACAGAGATTGGTGTGGGCACATAGCCCAGCTTGCAACTGACATTTCACTTATGTCTCTGAAATAATATATACTGAATGGTAAATAAACCTCCCAGAGAAAGAAAAAAAGAAAAAAAAAAAAAGACAGAGAAGATTACCTTTAAACAAGAGGATTTTGAAAAAAAATAATCCTGCTATAAAACATGTCTGGACTTACAGGGAGAGTATGCATAAAATCCCATAGCTCTAAGTGATCTAATTTGCCTAAAGGCCTCAGCCAAAAAATCGGGCCCTTATTAAAGATTTCGATTGAGTAACTTGCTTCTTATAAGAATTTAAGAATTTAGAGGTTAACATCAGACACTTAGGAATAAATAAAAAAAGACAAATTCCAATCTAATATGGTAAAATATATATATTTCTTATTTTGTTTTTCATGAGATTCATTCTAGTAATGGAGGTAATACGGGTCTTTATTGAATGTATACTACGTATGAATGAAGCACTTCTACAGATTTTATCATTTAAGTATTAAATGTATAAAGAGTCCCATTCTAAATGTAGGCTGTTTGAAACAGGTCAAGTAACTTGGTCAAAATCAAATAAATGATAAGTTTTGTAGCTGAGATTTTAATTCAGATACATTTAAACTGACTCTCAACAATGTTGGCTCTGGTATATGAAAACTAAATACACACACGTGCACACATACACACGTAAAACACACTACTTAAAGAATAAAACAGGGTTTGCAAACATTTTCTGTAAAGGGCCAGAAAACAAATATTTTACACGTTCCTAGATGTATAAGCTATGTCACCTCTACACAATGTTGCTATTATACTGTGAAGGCAGCCATGATCAATACGTAAACAAATGGGCATGGCTGTGTACCAATAAAAAAATTTTATTTACAAAAACAGGTTGAAGGCCATATTTGGCCTCTAGGTGGTAATTTGTCTACTCCTGATTAAAATCATATGAAAACTTTTACCACAATATCAAAAATATTCAAAATGTTCACATAATGTAACAAGGAATAATTGTGTGGTAGAATTCCAAGTTAAAAAGCACGAGAAAACAACGGCAGCAGTTGAGAGGTATAGAATAACCAACTATCTTAATGCTTCCTAATATCTATGGATTCTAGAGTTTTTAAGAGAGTGCCTGTTATGGTTTGAATTTAAAAGTAAAAAGAACTCAAGAGAGATGGTATACACAGTGAATTAAAACCAGAAGAGATCAGGGACATGTGACCAATATGTAGAAAGGTTATCTCAAAAGTTCTTATGGTGAAAATGCAATTATCTAAAATCTAAAGAACCAAGTAATTTCAATAAATGATTGTTTCATCAGAGAAGAAATTTTCAAGTCACTAACTATTAACATACCTTCTCTCTTGTTCAAGGTGAAGTAAAAAGAACTGTTTTTACAGACCCACCTGAAGCAGCTGAAAAACAAGTAAAAAAAATAAAACAATGGTTTTTAGACATTGAATATCATACAGAGAATAATCCTTATGAGAGCAGGAACAAATGAGACAAACCACGATTGTCCCAGTTTATTGAATGGATGAATTTCCAGGCTGCAACAGCAGTAGAGGAAACCTAGGTAGGGCCTAGTGGTCTTGCTAAGTTGGGGAAGGAGAACTGGGTATCTGAAGAAGTCAAGTTGGCTAGAGTTTTCTGTGCAGAATACCATAGAAGAGAGGGCTATGCAGAAAGAACTCCAGAGATCTGCAAAAAGGTCTCCCTAAAGCCCTTAGCTTAGAAATAATAAGTATGTAAAAATGGGGGAGGGGGAAAAAGACTTCATGATTCATAAGGTACAGGCATCAAGTAGAGTACTCAGAAGAGTTTTAGCTCGATAGCATGGCAATGGCAAAATTAGTCCTAAACTCATAACTGATCTGGTCTCAACTAACAGATTTTAAAAGCAAGCCTCCAGAGAATCAAATATTTTCAAAATAACTTACGGTATTTCAGAACAAGATCTAGGATGTTTATAGGGATATGAAAATATTTAACACCCAAGAAAGCAAAATTCACAATGGCTAGTATTTAATAAACATGTATCTGCATACAAAGTGGCGGGCAACCATAAAGAGGTGGAAATTGAATCCATAGAAACACACCTATGAATGATGGAGATAGTAGAATTAATAATCATAAACATAAAGGCCATTATTATAACTATATAACTATAACTTGAATTATGTATAGTTCAAGAAGGTAAAGGAAAGATTGAGAATATTGAATAAAGAATATAGAAAATACAAAGATATAATAACTTTGTGAGAAGTCAAACTTTTTGCAAGCTTGATCCTCTCTTTTCAATTGGAAACATTTAAAAATAGACACAATTGCATATTTGAATCCAATCAGAAATATTTATAACCTTGAATTCATCCTCCAGGAAAGTGACATAACGAGCCATCAAGCTGAGATAAAATGTCAAAATTGTCGCATCATTATTATCACCAGTTCTATTTTTTCCTTTGTAAGTCTTTCAATAAAAACGTACTGTAGCATAAATCTCACTATTCTTTAAAGAATTCTCTTTATTTACAATACTATAAAGGTAACTTTCAAATGTTTTGTCTTACTTGACCCTAAAAATCTCAATTTACCTTCTGGTACTATAACAATGGCCACAGACACTCATGTACACTTCAGCTTCTTTGACTTACAGACGGGGGAGACCCAAACTCAGCCAATCTCAGTAGTTATGTGACATCATCTGTCAAATGAGTCACTCCTAGAATAAATATAACTAGAAAAAATAAAAAAACCTTTGAATTTTCCTAAGTGTTTATATTTGTAGAAGCAATGAAAGCACAGCCACATATTAGTAATATAACTTAGGCACTAGTCTTAAAATTCCATGTGAAAAGAGCAATTTGAAGATAGTCTTGCCCATATATTTTAAACTTATTCCAAATACGACCCTTTGGGATCACTTATCAAGTCAGAATAAAACCAAATCGCACTATTGGAAATAGACTTTCTGTAGACAATTGTACTCAAAAGCTCAAGAGACAATGATGTGATAAGAAACTTCATTGTTCAGTTTTTTCACTGGGTGAGAAGAAAAATGATCTCTGAGTTATAAGTATTAATGGATCCTTAGATTTATTTCAGCTATTTGTAAAGAAAAAACAATGTATGTACCAGTTCAGAATGTATACTTGAAAGTCACAGGGGAAGCAAAGTAGTGTTTGTTCTGCTCCAGAAAACAAAATTAGAATAAATTAATGAAAGCTATAAGAGTGTTTGTTGTAGCTGATTAAAAACTCAACTTATTATTTTAGAGCTCTCCAGAAGTTTCAGACAGAGGCCTGCTGGATATGTGGGTTCCATACAGGTGATTCAGTAATGGGTAGGAAGTTGAGGAACAATGAATTCAAACAGTTTCATGTCTAAACAATTCGCTCTAATCAAGTAGTTTTCACTATTAAAATTGTCTATTTAGTAAAATTTGTTCTCTAATAATTCAATTAATCTAATTCCAAAAAATATGAATAATGGATTTTTAGCTCAATTTTTTTAGCTCAAGGTAAATGTTTTAAAATAATATAAAGTGAAATCCCAAACCTATTCTTCAATGAAACATCCTAAGAAGAATTCTGATTTATATTTTTAAAATGGAATCTACACAACTTCTAATTTTAAATATTTCCTCTAGAGTGATTTTTATAGAAATTATTCACAGAAGATATACTACAGATGAATCATAGTAATGAGATTGATATATTACTCATCAAAGCAATAAAATTGATTCATAGGTATCCATAAGCACTAAAGCTTACTTATAATAGTTTGAATGTTAAAAAAATTACAGACACAATTTTAGAAGTTCAATCATTCAGAATAGTAATTCATAGGATTTTCTAAACCAGTCCTTAGATTTCTTCTAATCTTTCTTTTCTGAGCAGCTGCAATTTTGTTTCTTTATGTTATTCTGAATTTTCTTACTGATGCACATAAAACTGTTATTTATGCCAACACGAACAGTTAGTTATTATAGCCAAAATTTTTAGGTAAAGTCCTGCAATTGATTTCAAAGTCTTCTACTTTAATATAAGATAGAAAAAGCTCACAGAAATACTGCTATTTCTGTTGTGTCTATGCCTGTGTCTGATTTTCAAACAAAATGGTGAGCCACCTTTCCACACTTCCCACGAGACTTAGGTTGATCCTCAAGGGCTGAGACATTTTTATTAGACAGTCAATTAGACAGAGTCATTCCAATTTGAAAATAAAACGAAGGTATATTTAGTCTTTAGCAAACATTTTCATAGTCTAAAGTAGTTTCTAGAAGGTTCTTTTTTAAAGCAGAGTGATCCAAGAGCTTCTTTCAGAACTGCATTACTAAAAAATAAAATAAGCCAAATGAGGTTTTCTTGAACAGCTGTTTTACATCTATCTAGTATGTCATTTCTCTTGTAAATGAAGATATGGGAGGAAATAAATAAACTTATCCTGGTATGAAACAAAATGTAGTTGTTTTCTACTTGGATTTTTGATGTCTCTTTATTCTTTTAGGAGTGGTGTGTACATAAAGGAAATATATTTATTTAATTTTCTTGGAGCAGAAACTTGGCAGTATTACACTTTATAAATCTTACTTGAGTCCCATTGCATGTATTTCTTTCCATGCCATTTGGGAAAATCTAACTGCAGATAAACTTCTTAAATAGTCAGGAATAAATAACTGCAATCTTCTGCATTAATCTTCACCAGAGATCTATATATAACTACTAAATTACTAAACAGTGAGACAGGCATCAATCAGAACTTTGAACCATTTGTTTTTATAACTAAAAACAACTATTACTTAATTCATTATTAAACCAATTAACTAAAATATTGTATGGAAACAGTTTTGTATAATTATCTATATCACTTTATAAAAAGCATTTGTCCAGAAGTCCTGAAATAAAATATTTTTATTAACTTTGGAAATGTATTACCTAGTCTCACTTCATTTGCCTAACTACACTGTAATGTTTATAATATGGCATTAGTGTTTTCTAAGAAGGAATGTATCTCTTATCTTTCTTAGTGCCTCTCTCTTTCTAGTTAGTCCTTTAACTTCTACCTCTATCTCTCAGAAAAGTAATTGCATGCATAAATTGCAGCAACACACACACATAAAATATCATATATTATATATATTCTTTTGTTTTACTTATAATATGACAATGCATGTCAAACTAAATATATTCTGTATAATATTTAGATAACTAAAGAAACATACATGGTAAATCAACATCACTGGTATGTCAATAATGTTCTGTAATAAATACATTGCTGAAGAATGCATTAGACTTAAGCTAACAAATAAGACATTGTTTTTCTTATAGATCAAAAAATGCAAAGTCGGGAATTCCATGGAGGTGAAGCTATTCAATATTTCATGTTCTACCTTTATTTCTGCTCTGTCATTCTTAATATAGTGGTCTCTGTCCTTATATTTGTCAGTTGACATTAAAGGATTAAGTAATACATTAAAAAATAGTATTTGAATACATATATTTGGTTCCAAATTATATAGCCTCACTTCTACCCAGCCCCATCCCAATCACAAATACAAATACTAACTCCTTGAAAATATAGTCTCACTGATTCGTATAGACCACTAGGTATTGGTAAAAGCCTATTGACATTTGAATTTTTCAAGCTGAAAGATGAAACTGGATATAGGTGCACACTTCTTAGTAGATAAATGATAGAACAAAAGTAAAGAAAGATGATAAAAAGAAAAAAAGTTGTTGAATCTCAACCTCTTTGAATCTCAACCTTTTGAATCTCAACCTCTGTGAAACTTCTCGCTAAAGGTGAGATTTTCCTTAATCTCAGTCTTTTTTCAGAAAGTCTCAATTCTGAACTTTTAGAAGCATGGAAAACCAGATGGCAGTACGTTAACTGAAATATGCTGCAAAATTAGAACTAAGATATTCCTTATTTAACATTGTTTTTGGAGGCAGTCATCAATAATTTGATGCCTCATTATATGGACTGAGATATTTATGGGAGGGATACCCTCAACTCATTACTGATTGTTTTATTTTGGCATCTTTGTGATAGTTACACATGTTATTTTTTTTAGTCATATTTTTTCTTTATTGTTTTATTTTGCCTTTATGGCAACTATATCCATTTGAGATTTTAGAATGGAAATAATCATGCTACAAAAATAATGAAAAACATTAATCTTCAAATTCATCTTTCCTCAGCTTCTATCCCTTTACTCTTCACTGTACAAAATACTACACTCAATAAAATCTTATACAGGACAACCAGAGTGATTAGACTGGGGCTTATGCATAATTTAAGAATAACAAGATAAATAGATGATTTATACAGTTCAATGTTTATAACATGTTCTTAAAAATACAAAGTTTAAATGTTATATTTATTCCAAAGATAAAAATTTTATGTAGTAAGAATATTTAGATATCCATTAAATTATTCTAAATGTCTTTGTAGACATCATACTTCATCTTATTCTGGCAAATATTAAAAATTCCATTTAATTTTCAACATGTGTGTACATCTGTGTGTGTGTGTGTATGAAAAATGATTAGCAAGGAAAGTCATATTGATGTTGGTGATGATGATGATTACAACAAAAACTAATTTTAATTGAGTTATTTCCTATGTAACACAGATTATGTGTTACAGATTAACTTCATGTAACAGTGACAAACATTTCTCAGAAGCAAGTTAGAATCTAAACATTACCTGAGCATGTGACTGGCTTAATGGTAATTGAAACAAAAGGACAGTTAAAGTTTGAGCTACAGAGAAATTTCATGTATATCAATATATTGATAAGCTTTCCATGTATTTATACTCTTGGGACTAAGATATTATGAGTTTAGACATGTTTTTTAAACATATTCCAAGGAAATAAGTAAAATATTACATTTAAAATTATAATAAAAATATTTTTACAAACATATGCGAAGATTCTTTCCATAAATAATCAATATTTTTAGTGAGGAAAGTAAGCTTGTATTTAATTTGTCAATAGCATTTATTAACTATATTATTCTGTAGCCAACAATTTGACTATATTCAAACTGGTAGCACTGAAAAAGTAAATACATGACTTGTTTCATGTTGTTTAGTACAAACAAACTGAAGAGCCAAGGTCAGTCTCTATGTAATTTGTGGTGGGAAATATCAAAAGGAAAGTTTAGAAATTCAGTTGATCAGACTTCCAATGGTCTGCATCACCAAGGGTCACCAAAGAAATAGTTCCATATGTTAACTCTTTCCTGATGACATCACCCAACGTGTTGCTCAACACCGACTAAAGTTCCTACAAAATAAATATTTTAAAATTTCATGCCATAAAAACATCTTTTTTTCTGCAGAAATTAATATGCCTTTTTTGCTAATTATATGAAATGATTTGTATTAGTTTACTGAATGTTTCTGTCTACAAAAATTTTCAGAAACAAATTTAATTTTAATCACTTGACCCTTTAAGAATATTTCCCTCTCCTTTTTATGATTTTTATTGTCTAATGCTATTTTTTCCAAAACATAAATAGGCATGCATGTATGTATAAACACATATGGGTACTTATTTAATTTGTATATTAACTAAAACCTGAGTAATTGAAAAGAAAAATAAAACCCAAAAATCATAAAAGTAAGTAAATGTGAAACATAGGGCAAAAGACCAATGTGTGTGTGTATGTGTGTGTTTGTGTATGCTTGAGTGCTGGAAAATCAAAAAAAGAAAAGCCAAATTAAAATCTGAAGTATTACTGTAATATTGACTGAACTCCCCACATTAAAATACTCTGAATTTTAAATTTAAAAGCCTAGATCATATAGCAACACATTTAAAAAAAAGTGGTTCTAAATTTTTCAATAAAATAGTAAAATTTTAGTTGCATGAGAATTGAAATTATGTAATTTGAAATGTTTTGTCTTTGTAGGGCCCCCCCCTCAATTTTTAAACACAATTTTATGGACTAAATCTAGTAAACTTTATCTGTCTATTTATCTATATATCATCTATTTGTCATCTATCTATCCATCTATCTATCATCTATCATCTATCTAACACCTATCTATCTAATCTATATCTATCTATGCCTTTGTTTTTTCATCTCCTACATAAGTCATCTATTATAATATTATAAAATGCATAATTTTAGAGATTAGGTGAAGTGCAAAGAAATAAAAATACTTTTCGAATTACTTTATGGAGAATGAGCATTGCCTGGGCGGTGACTAGGATGAGATGTCCTTGCTGGTAACTGCAGTTTCCTTTAATGTGTGTGAACTCATTAATCTTTACAGTTCCTTCAAATTTTACATTTATTGAAGACAATTTAGCAAATGACATCATCATAATTGCCTCTTTCAAATCAAGGGTGAGTTTGATTTAGCAAGACTTTTGGACTCTTTTCGTGAAACAGAGATTATTATTCATTGGTGGTTCACATAAAAATCTTGAAAGCTAAGAGATGGATTCTTTCAGTTTAGCAAAGACAAGGAGAAGATTCTGCGATCTTTTTCAAGATCTACTTAATTGTCCCTGCTCCATGACTTATAATATTCCATAAGCTTTGTAAACTGTAGTTTATTTAGATCTAAATGCTTAAAATGAATGATCTTTGAGATCATAACTTTGGAACAACATAAAAGAGTAAAATCCTTCCTTTTTGTCCTGTAAATTAACAAAGAACATATAGCACATATATTATGTGATAAAGTCAGGACTTTCACATTCTTTTCACAAGCCTTGCCTGTCACTTTAATCTCAAAAATTGCTGTTCCATAATTCATAATTAATGGTAGATTGATTTAATTTTAAAACTTTGATGTCAGTTGAAAGCTTGTTTCCTTCATGGATGCTGAGCCATTGAATGTGAAGCAGTTAATGGACTAAAGTACAAACTATGCTATATTCTGTTCAGCAAAGGTGTCACTATTGGTGTATAGTGAATCTCAGGAAAAACATTAATTATCATTTTATCTTTAGTTACTTAAAGTCTATATAAAACGTTCAACCTCTGAATTGGAATGAAAAGAAAAAAATAAACTAAACTAGATTTCACAATAGTCCATAGGGAATAATCTTTCTACAAGAGACAACTTGTCTATACAGGGAAGCTCTGCTGACAGCCTATCTCAGCAAAGCTTGAATTCGCAATAGGACATGTTATCCTTCAAGTTGGGCCATACCTGTAATTCAGTCTTATTGCATTGCATCGTGGTAGTCAGTGTAAGAGGCCAGTAGTAGCAACTGGAATTACAATGTGCAGCCTATAAAATTATGGTTTATTTTGAAATAGTCTTTATTGTATTCTTTTTCCTAAAAAAAAAAAAAAAAAAAAAGTAACGACTAAAATTCTCTATCACTTGTCAGAAAATGATGTAATTGACCAGCTAAATTCCTGAAGCACTTCCAGGATCTAAGATGATTGTAATAAGATATCTCCTTTGACTTATTTACTTGTAAATCCTAATTGCCAGGATCCTTATTTGCATCTAAATAAGCAATCTAAATGTGCTAACTTGTTAGATTAAATAATATTACCAAATCTGCATTGTCATGGATTGTTAAATGTGAATGATCAAATTTAGAAACTAATAGAACAGTTTTCAGAATTAATCTAAATTCAGAGCTTAATTTATATCAAGGCATAGTGGAAAAAAAAAATTAAAAAGGAAATCTCATTTAAAATGGAGTCAGGAAGCCCTAACAGCAGAGCTTTCATTCACACACCACTCGGTCTCCATAACCAGCATGAAGAAGGAAGATAAAAATTATTTCAACAAAGGAAGACATTTTTCACATGAGAATTTTATCTCCTGCTTTTAAGAAAAAGAAGGAAAATCTCTCTCCATCCCAGTAGCAAAGTACTAACTACCGCTTGGAGCCAATGAAAACGCACCATGACCCCGAACTTAAGTTCTTCTGCAGTGAACATGTGTTCACAACAATGCTTCTGACTTTTTCCTAAGATCTAATAAACACTGATCTTCCCTTTGTCTTTTTGGACTTGCTTATGGTTCGCCACAGCTTGAGTGTTCTGAATTGCATTTCTATGCTATTGCCAAATACTCATTTTGCCGGTAAAATAACTGGCTATTTTATTTTTGAGGCTAACAGAATCTACAGCTTAAGTGAACTAATCTAATCACAAATCATTATTAAACATTTATTATATATATCAATCCCATTATCATGAATGAATTCAAACAAAATGGCAATAGTGCTCAAGTGCTGAGATTAACAGGTTTTAATTTTTGTCTTTCTTCTTTTCCATATTTTCAAAAACATTTCAAGTGAGTAGACACAATTTGGTATTCTGAAATAAAATGTTTCTTTAAAAAAGAAAGAATTTTCTAGAGTCCTATATTTGAAGAGGCTGAATGCTATAAGGTAGAGTTCATTGGTACATATAGTATAGACTAGAATTCTATTTCTTAAACTGAATAGCAACTATAAGAATAAGTAGAAGGCAATACATATGCTAGCATATGACAGATTGACTCTACACCTGATGCTGATTGAAAGCTGGTCAGGAGAAGACTTCTTATACATAATAAGATGATCTGACTTGAAAGAAAAATGAAATATGAATTGGGTAAAGAGTAGGAAGGGAGATGTTTCAGGTTAATAAAATTATTACAAGAGGAAGGAAACAAGACAGGAAATAATAGTCTAAACTTGAGCGCACACACAATTATCTGACAGACGGAGAAATAGAAATAGAGAGATAGATTAGTTAGATATGGTGAAGATAAACGAAGTGATTCTTACGTACAGTAATTATCAGTAGGTAGAGGGCATTTTTAAAAATGTGTTTGTTTACTTCTTGAGGTCAGGAATCTGGAATAGATTTACTATGTAAAATTTGTTTGAAAATTGCCATTATTATATGAAGAGAGCTAAAACTAGAAGTACAACTGAAAAGCTCAATGAGTTTCTTGTTGTCAAAAGCATAATCATAGCTCTAAAGGAACTGCACTTATCACCTTTTCCCATGATATTGTATAAACACCAAGAGACAGCATCTTAGAAGTAGGGACAGTATTTAGAGGTAACGAGAATACAGAAAATCTGACTGTTTTCTCAAGTACATATGTACTTAGCACACGTGCCAAACTCAAAAATGATCCGTGCAGGGCATTAAGAATTCTAAGACTTCGACCCAGTCCTCATAGACTTTCTTCCTAATCAAGGAGATTTCACTTACTCCACATGTCCGAGATTTGCTTATAGATACAATTAACATTGTCTGGAGCTATATGTATAAGTTTAGGTCACATGATTAGGTGCATATATTTGATTTCTGTTTCAGAAAAATGGAAAATACAACAATTTGACATAGATATGTGATAGTTAGTTTCTAGAATTAAATTCATAGAACATATTAATATTCGTACCAAAGTCCATGTTTTCTGACATAAGATAATATATGTTACAATATCATGATGTGATATTTGACACAACTTAAAGACAGGTAAACTGATGATGATATGATGTCATCAATGACACTAGGGAGAACAAGATAGTTCTATGGTTTTCTCCCATTGCACATTCTTCCATGCCAGACTGCTCCAAGGAAGTTATAAATCTTTTATTAAAACCTTGTATTTTCATCCATTAAAAGACAAAAA
>NW_011888857.1:6680374-6687793 GCF_000151845.1 Pteropus vampyrus
GAAGTGATTCTTACGTACAGTAATTATCAGTAGGTAGAGGGCATTTTTAAAAATGTGTTTGTTTACTTCTTGAGGTCAGGAATCTGGAATAGATTTACTATGTAAAATTTGTTTGAAAATTGCCATTATTATATGAAGAGAGCTAAAACTAGAAGTACAACTGAAAAGCTCAATGAGTTTCTTGTTGTCAAAAGCATAATCATAGCTCTAAAGGAACTGCACTTATCACCTTTTCCCATGATATTGTATAAACACCAAGAGACAGCATCTTAGAAGTAGGGACAGTATTTAGAGGTAACGAGAATACAGAAAATCTGACTGTTTTCTCAAGTACATATGTACTTAGCACACGTGCCAAACTCAAAAATGATCCGTGCAGGGCATTAAGAATTCTAAGACTTCGACCCAGTCCTCATAGACTTTCTTCCTAATCAAGGAGATTTCACTTACTCCACATGTCCGAGATTTGCTTATAGATACAATTAACATTGTCTGGAGCTATATGTATAAGTTTAGGTCACATGATTAGGTGCATATATTTGATTTCTGTTTCAGAAAAATGGAAAATACAACAATTTGACATAGATATGTGATAGTTAGTTTCTAGAATTAAATTCATAGAACATATTAATATTCGTACCAAAGTCCATGTTTTCTGACATAAGATAATATATGTTACAATATCATGATGTGATATTTGACACAACTTAAAGACAGGTAAACTGATGATGATATGATGTCATCAATGACACTAGGGAGAACAAGATAGTTCTATGGTTTTCTCCCATTGCACATTCTTCCATGCCAGACTGCTCCAAGGAAGTTATAAATCTTTTATTAAAACCTTGTATTTTCATCCATTAAAAGACAAAAACAAAACACTGTAATAGTTAGATAATAGCTACTCAAAGTAAGTTATGTGAAATCTAATTTGTTTCCATTTTTTACTCGAAACAAAACAAAATAATATTTCTAGCATTTCAATAAGCAGAGATGACAGATTAGTGGCAAAGAGAAAATGTACATTTCTAGAAACTTTTTAAACATTCTTTTTCAGAAAAGCAAACAAAACAAAACAAAACAAAAATACTCACTGGCACATTAATATCTTATAAATATTGGAAGAATACATTTCTATAATCTGACTATTCAGAATGATATAAAACTAATCACAAATAAATGAACGTATATAGAGTCATGTGAAGTAGGTGCGGAAGCCTTACTTTGTGAACAGAGATTGGGAAAATTAGCTCAAAATTCCTTGAGAGTATTTCAGAGAAGTTGAATTGGAACTGGTTCCAACATCACAATTTATTTGCTTGATACTAAGATTAGATTAAGGACCAGAAAAAGAGGAGTGTGAGACATCACCAACATAGAACATTTCCAGAAACTAGAATACAAATAAACGTGTGGTGTGATGGCTAAAGATCAAAGGGCCCAGGAGAGAACCCTAACGTGACTTCCATTGGAAGGACTCTATCTGCTTATAGCATTTGCTTGATGTGAAAATAGCCAAATATTGGTAAACCTTTACTCCTTCCTTTCTGTGTCTCTCCCCCTAGCAAGTCATTTAAAACAACGATTCAAAGGAACCAACAGTAAAACCACAGATTAAAGAAACAAAAAGTTTCGCCAGAGTAAAACACAAGTTCTCAAGCACCCCATGGGTCATTTTTCACCTAGAACTAAAGAATACTTCATGTTACTTTTTCTTTCAATATCTAAAGTCTTTCTTTCTGAAATAAATTATTGGCTGCCTTGTCATAGCAACTGAATACTTCCACACAATGAAGTTATTTAAAAAGTACAATCATTCTATGCTGCAACTATTAAACCGACTCCTGTTTATTTTCTTTGACCACAGTTATTTGTGCATGCCTTAAATGAGTTTCTATAGTGGTTACATTATTCATGTCGTTAAATTGCATTTTTCTGAGTTTACCTGCTATCTCCTGAGGGGAAGAACCAATTGTCAAGATTAAATAGCTTTCTTTGTCTCTGTGGAATTTGCCAGTTTAAAAAGGCAAAACGCTTGGCTTTTGCTGAAGATTGAATATTGAGCTTTCCTGAAGACAACAAAGAAAATCTAATGGGGGCCCTAATGCATGTTCACTGTGAAGAAAATTATGGACAAATCAACTTAATAGTGCTTCAGCTTCTAAAGTTGCTAAGAAAAAAGTAGAAATCGGCAACGCCAGAAAATTATGTAAAATTTCATACTTAAAGGCTTTTATCACTGTGCTTATAATATTATATAATAATTTTTCTAATTGCGGTTAACACATTATTTTAAAACAATGCTAAACTTTCAACCTACTGAATAAAAAATAGCAAATATTGAGTAATATGATATGCTATTGAATCAAGAACCTCAACCTCACATTCCCCAAATTTGAAAAGAATTCGACACTTGCTAACCATGGATATTGCTTTACATAGACCTCAAGTTAAGTCTTCCTTCAGCTAGAAAAATTCCTGCTTGGTGACCACTGATGAGATGAGCAGTTTTTACCAGCAGAAAAATGAACTTGCTATTATTGTTGTAATAGTTCTCATGAACAGTCTTTATTATTAACTATTATGCAAACTAACTAACCTGCTTATTAGCTATGTGCAAAAACTCTTGAAGGGAAGAAGGACATGAACAGGAGGACAAATAGGAGAAGGAGAAAAGAGAGAATGAGGGATAGACAAGGAAGAAGAAAGAGGAGAAGGAAGGGGACAAAGAGGGGTCCGTCTGCCTGCGCCTGGCTAAGCTGAAGAAGAGATGCATGCATGTTTCGCAGCAAAGAAAGTGAGGTTTATTAGAGAGTTGCAAGTCCTGGAAACACAGGCAAGTTATCGCTCAAAGGCCTGGCTCCCCATGTGTCTCGGGAGTACAGATTGTATAGAGAAAAATCCATAGTCATGAAAACTAAGAGAGTTGAGGTTGTGGAAGCTACTGATTTGAGCATTAGAAAGGGATGAGGTAATTGATCATTGTGTCCGATTCTGGTGGGGTGGTTGTCCTGCCTCAATGGGTCTGGGGCGGAAACACATCTAAAGTCAAGATGTTATCCTTAAAGTCCAACAGAAATCTATTGTCCTCATGATTATAGACCAGGGGCTCCTTTAAGCTTATGTCCTTAGGCTTAATGTTTTAAAAAGCAGGATTACAGAGGATAAGGGCAGAAAGAGGCAAGTGAGCTACAATGCCATTATCTGGGCAAAACCAGCCTGAATCAGAGAAAAAAACTACATTAAAGAAATGAAGTTTGTATGTGGTTACAAGAGTGGCCTTATGTTAAAGCCAATCCCAGAGAGTATATTCTCCAGAAAAGAAAAGAAAAAATGAATTAAACTAAAAATCAATGACAAAAAGATATCAGAAAATTTTGAAATGATGGAAAATTAAGAATGCTCCTAAATAATCACAGCGGAAAGTTAAAGCAATGTTTAGAGCAAAATTTGTACTTAGATTTAATACTTAGAAAACAATTTAAAAGCTTCTATCTTAAGAAGCTAGAAAGAGCAAAAGAAATCCAGAATAAGTAGAAGAAAAAAATATCGAGAGTGAGAGTAAATGAACTAAAAAACAAAAAGCAGAAGGAAAATGAACAAGGCCAATAGTAGCTTTTGAGAAAAAGCAAAGTCGAAAATCGCCAGTAAGATTGATCATGAAAATAAAACTACTAAAATTGTGAGTGAGAGAATATAGATATTGTTTCTACAAATATGACAATTTTAAAAGGAAATACTATTAAAAATTTTATGCTAAGAAAATCAACAACTTAGATGTAATGGATACTCTTCTTTGATGAGCACCCTGATTAAAATGAATACAACAAAAAAAATAGAAAATTTATATGTCTATTTAAAAGTGAATTGCTGTAAAAATCTTTTTTTAAAACACTTGCTTTAGTCTATCAAGCATTTAACCAATCTTACAAAAATTCTTTCAGAAAATAGACAAGAAGATATAACTTTTTGAATTATTTTCTGAGACCAATAGAATACTGACACAAAACCTGAAAGGTATATACAACAAAAGAAAAATACAAACCAATTCCACTCATGAACATAACACAAAACTATTAATAGGACATTAGAAATAAAATCTAGCCATATATTAAGTTACAAGATATTATGGCCAAATTGAGTTAATTCCAGGAATGAAATGTTGTTTTAATACTCAAATTTGAATCTATAAAATTCATCACAATAACAGTATAAATAAGAAACAGCATATGATTATCAGACTGGACACAATAACAAAATTTAACATCCATTCGTAAACACCCTGGCAAAAATAGGAAAAGGAGAAACAGTGTCAGTCTGGTGAAGGGGATTTGTAGCTAACACATACTTAATGATGAAATAGTAAATGATTTCTCTTTGAGATTGTGCAAGAGAAAAGAGCATTTCCATTCTCCTCTCTGCAGCATTGTCCTAGTGAACCTGCGCAGTGAAAGAAGTCAAGAAAAAAAAAAAAACTCCATAATATTTGAAAAGGAAAACAAACAACTATATTTATTCCCAGACAATATTATTGTATATGTAGACTTTTTTAAACAATTAAACGACAAAAGATGTAGAAATAATATGCAAATGTAGCAAGGTCGAAGGATACAAAGTAAATATTAAAATTTTTATCATATTGAATACCATCAAAATAGATCAAATGCCACCCTGACAACTAGTACCAATGTACTTAGTAATTGTAGTGTTTTAGACTTTACAGAAACTTTCCTGAATTCTATATATAAAAAAAAAAATTTCTTCCAAAAAAATAGATCGAGTGTTTTGGATTAAATTTAACCAAAAATGCGCAAATCCGACTCACGATTATAAAATATTGCAGAGAGAAATTAAAGAAAATCTACATAAAGGAAAAGATATTTCAAGCTAATTGCTTGGAGGATTTATAATTGTTAGGGTGTTGATTTTCCCAAAACTTTTCTGGAGATGCAACGCTATCAGAATCAAATTCCAATAGACTTTTCATAGGAGCTAATAAACCGATTTTAAAATATATAGAGATATAAAAGGGAGTTAGAAAAACCAAAACATTTGAATGAAGAACAAATTTTAGACTTTATGACACCTAATTTTAAAAATTTCTACGAAACTATATTGAAAAATATAACCTGAAAGATTATTATAAGGATATGCAAATAACAAATCAATGAAACAAGATCATAATTACAGATATAGACCTAAACAATTATGGTTAAATGTTTTTCAACAAAGACTCCAATGCAATCCATTTTTTAGCAAATAATGTTGAAATTATTTTTTGGATAGCCACATGGAAAGCTAAAACAAACAAACCAATAAAAAAAATCTGACTCCTAATTCATGCTGGACACACAAAAAAAATAGTTTGACTTGAATCATAAACCTAAAGATAAAGGTGAAAATAATATTTCTGGAAGTGAATATACAACATAGTTTTATGACCTTGTATAATGCAAGTATTTGTTAGATAACAGGGGGGTTGGGAAGCACTAACCATTAAAAATGGCATATTGGACTTCAAAATGAAAACATATATACATATTTTTTTTTTGTAAAGGACACTATATATAAAATGAAAAGGCAAACCACAGACTAAAGTTGCTAAAATTAAAAAGATTGAAATACACAGCAAAAGAAATCATCAATAAAACAAAAAGACAACCTACTGAATGGGAGAAGATATTCGCTAATGATACATCCAAAAAGGGGTTAATATCAAAAATTTTATAAAGAACTCATATAATCCAACACCAAAAAAGAACAAACAATCCAGTTGAAAATAGGCAGAGAACCTGAATAGGCATTTCTCCCTACAGAATATACAGATTGCCAATAGACATATGAAAAGATGTTCGACATCATCAATCATCAGAGATAAGCAAATTAAAACCACAGTGAGATATCACTTCACACTTGTCAGAATGGCTATCATCAATAAATCAACAAGGAACAAATGTTGGTGAGGATGTGGAGAAAAGGGACCCCTCACGTACTGTTGGTGGGACTGTAAATTGGTGCAACCACTATGAAAAAGAGTTTGAAGTTTTCTCAAAAAATTAAAAATAGAACTATCGTATGACCCAGCAATTCTACTTCTGGTTATTTATCTAAAGAAATCCAAAACACTAATTCCAAAAGATATATTCACCACTATGTTCACTGCAGGGTTATTTACGATAGTCAAGATACAGAAGCAATCTGAGTGCTTATAAATAGACAATTGAATAAAGATGATGTTGTACATATATATAATGGAATATTACTTGGCCATAAAAATATGAAATCTTACCATTTGCGACTACATGGATAGACCTAGAAGGTATTACGCAAAGTGAAGTAAGTCAGACAGAGAAAGACAAATACCATATGATCTCACTTATACATGGAATCTAAAGAGCAAAAAAAACACAAACAAACAAAACAGAAACAGATTCATAAAGAAAAAAAACTGATAGCTTCCAGATGGGATGGGGGCAGGAGGGATGGGTGTAAAAAGTAAAAAGATTAAGAAATACAAATTTGAAACTATAAAATAGTCATGGGTTTGTGAAGTACAACACAGGGAATACAGTCAATAAGATTGTAATAACTAGTACCCAGATGGGTACTAGACTAATTGGGGTATTACTTTGCAAATTATATGTGTCTAACCACTATGTTGTACACTTGAAAATAATACAAAATCATATTGTCAACTATAATTGGAAGAAAAAAAAAAAAAAGAAGATTGGAATACCAAGCATTGTCGAAGATGTGGAGCAGCTAGATGACTCATATCTTGCTGTTCAGAGTAAAAAATTGTGGAACCATTTTCAAAAACAGGTACCCTGCATTTCATAATGTTAAACTAGGCCTATTTTATAACTTGGCACTTCCAATCATACATGTACAAGAATGTTCTTGGCAACTTTATTTTTAAAAAGGCAATGTCTGGAAACAATTCGAATGCACACAAACAAGTAAAAGGAAAAAACAAATGGTTGTTTATTCATATAATGGAATATGATTCAGCACTGAAAAGGAGCAAACTGCTAATTCAAAAACATGGATGACTCAGAGTTTTTACTAAGTGAAAGGGTATATACTATATGATTCCATCTACAGTGATAGAAATAGGAAAGTCTTTACTTTTGAGGGGGTGTGGCACTCAGAGAATTTCTGGAGTGATTTAAGTACTCTGTATCTTAATTTACATAGAGTTTCCAAAACTCATTAGGCTGTACATTTAAAATGTATATATTCTTTTATGTATTAATTATACCTTTAAAAAGTCCCATCTGGAATCAGCGAAAGAACGACGTGTTTCTAACTATAAGTAGCCTTATTTGCTATTTGTTTAGCTCAGGTCGAAGGGCACACAAATGAAAATGTATGAAGTCTCTCACCACTTAGCCTCCCCCAGAAGTTAAAACGGGTAGT
>NW_011888857.1:6687843-6699783 GCF_000151845.1 Pteropus vampyrus
TTTGCTATTTGTTTAGCTCAGGTCGAAGGGCACACAAATGAAAATGTATGAAGTCTCTCACCACTTAGCCTCCCCCAGAAGTTAAAACGGGTAGTTTTAGAGGTCCAGGGATTTTTTCTTTCTTTCTTTTTTTGAAGAGTGGGAGGTGTACAAGTTTCGTTCTCAGGCTCCCTATACCCTAAAATCAGACACCTTTGTTAGAAGGCAGTTGTAGGGGCATTCCCTGGTAACAATTTCCTCCTCTTATCTAGATTTTATTCCACTTTTTTGGTCTGTTTCCCCTAGATTGCATGCTCACTGTTAGAGCTGGAAAGAAGCATGTTGGCAAGACTGCACTCCCTCCAGAGGTCTTAGAAGAAAATTCATTAGCTGCCTCTTCTTGTTTTGGTGACTATCAATATTCCTTGGCTTGTGATCATATCTCTTTTGCTTCTTTTTATCATTACCTTCTCCTCTGTGTTTGTGGATAGTCGTCCTCAACCTCTCCTACTGTGATGACATTGAGGGCCCAACTGTGTATTCAAGGATAAACTCCTTTTAAGATCCTTAACTTAATGACATCTTTAGTATTATAAACTAATATTCAATTCTTGCTAAAATACCTTTTTGCCCCCCCTTTATCTTGTCCAGTCTCCATTATCTTACTTCCAAAATAAACACTGATTTTCTTTTCAGGAAAAATAATTCTCATCTTTCTTAGTCCTTGTGTTTTTTTATTTGTTTGTTTGTTTTCACGGTTTTATCGTTATGATTGAAAATAAAAAAATTATATATATTTAGTTTGTAAAATGTGGTTTTTACAGATGTTCGTGATTTATTGTGAAATGATTACCACAATCAAGTTAATTAACACATCCATCACCTTATACAGTTACCATTTGTGTGTGTATGGTGAGAATATTTAACATCTATTCTCTCAGAAAATTTTAAATATACAATACAGTATTAACTATAATCACCATACTGTACTTTCAATCCTCTTGTGTTTTAAATGGTGTTAAAAACTGCAAATTTTTAGAGGTACATGTGTATCTCAATCCTGACCATTCGGCATATTCTCTTTTAAACTACAAAGATAAGACCAGGCACAGATTTTATGAAGATAGAGAGAGAAATCCTATGATGAGATTTATAGTATAAAAGCCCACATAAAATATCTCATCAGCCTTTCAAGACTTTCCAGACCACATCTGAAATTCCATTTTACTCTATTCTTTCTGGTTTTTGTGAAATTTGAAAGAGATAGCAGATGTCTAGTCTATTTTACTTTACCTCCTCTCTTTATAACTTGTGATTTCATCACTATGGCAAACTTCGTGTTCATTCAATTAAAGGAGTCCTCAAAGTTTAATTACCACACTAAATCTTACCTTGCAGTTTAGTTTTGATTTTTATGATCTTTAGTTTGAAACTACAAATATTAGGATTCCTTAGGTTTCCATGTGTTGCCTCTTTGGATTATCAAAGATACTTTTCCCTTTATTGTATTTTAGCCTGCCAAGTGATTGTAAAACCCATGTAAGATTTAAGTCTGTATGTAAATCAGGTCTTCGTTTTGTATTTGATTATATGTCTTACACTTACATCTTCTGAACTTCATTCCGTGATGTCTGGGGAAATCAGGTTGCCCATAAACAGCTAACAGGAGTTGTACCGCACTCAGCCATTCACGGAAAAATCAGAAGCTTGAAATAGGGAATGTATCTCTTTGAAAAAAAATGATTGAACAAGCTTTTGGTTAAAATTGAAAAGAAATATATAACTGACAATAAAACTTGGTCTTTATAACACTCTGACACTCTCAAAGCATTCAGGACATAAAAGCAAGTAGTATTATACAGTATAGAAAATAAAGCACAGGGAGTTAAAGTCATGTCTCCAAAGTCACTCTGATGATCAGTGAGCTGGGATTGTGATACAGAATAATGAAATCCAATTTACTGTGCCTACACTGCAAGAAATATTTTGAAGCACTCCTAGGTGTTAAGCATTGTGCTAGGTGTTGAGGTGACTACAAGAATTAATAAAATGTAGCAATTCACAACATAGTGGCTATCCGGAATATTTTGTTTTCCACTCTTCTTTACTTATTTGTGCTTAACTAATTATTTTTTAAAAGCTATAAATGAATGTAATTAGGCTCCAGTTTCTTCATTTTATTTCTATTTGAGAAATGCTACAATCATTTTTACAGATGATTTCAAAACAGTATGCTAGTGATATCTCTATCTCTTTTCTAAAGAGACTATAAAAGCTGTAGAGGGAGAATAGGAGGTAGAATCGGATTCTGAGTCACAGTCCCAACAGGCTCAGATCATTTAAATACTCGATATTACGGATGGCAGGGAGTTGTCTGCTTTTTACTTTAAAGTTCCTTCCTGAATTTTATCTTAGATATCAGCAAAATCATGTCACTTCAGGCAGCACAAAGTACTAAATCGCTCCTTCAAAAAAGTAAATATTATTGTGATTACTTTAATTTTATAAAATTCCGATAGATGTACATCCTAAGAAAGCATAAATACTCAGCATAACTGAAAGCGTTCTTTGTTAGAAGGAAAAGAAAGTGAGCCAGCATATGTGAAGTCCTGCTCCATGGTCGACCTTTCCTAAATATCTTAAAGATGACTTACGCCTCATAACATTTGTGAAATTTCAGACAAATTACAACCTTTCAAAGTTTTAAAGAACTGGTGTAGCTGAGATTTGAATCAAGAGAGGGGGTACATTAGGTCACTTGAGTGAAAGAAGTGCCAATTATTAGCTGTGTGGTTGGGCTAGGTAGTTTCATGGTCTGTAAAGTGAGGCTGGTAAGAGCAATTAGTCCACAGAGTTACTGTGAAGATTGAATGAAACAATGATTGTAAATCTCTAACTTCAGTGCTAGGCACACACACAGTCCATACACAATAATAATCTCTACTGGAGACGGAGATGTTGGTGACAGCCAGTGGTGACAGTGATGTTCATGTCTACTCCCAGAATTCCCTTACTATCCACTTCTCCATAAAGGCCTGAATTTGGATTTGGCTTTACCACTGACCATAGAGAAGAAAAGCAGCATGACAACCAGGATTTGGTCTGGCACACAAGCTAGGCCACGGTCCAACTACTGTTGAACAGAAACATCAGACAAGGCTATTTGTGACCGTAATGAAGAAAAACAAAAATAAGACTACTTGTTAGTCATGGAAGAATAATGACAAAAAAACAGAAACGCTGTTTGGGAAAATAAATAAATAAAAAAGCCCAAACTGTTACCGGCACCCTGGATTCTTGCAATCTCCCAGGATAGAAATCAAGGGAGATCACCAGACACAGAAAGAGGCAAAAGGTTTTTTGGGCTTATGCACAAGGAAACCAGCACCATGAAAGGAAAGAGATGGGTGGACATCTCTGAGCCTGATTGTGCATGTGGAGCCAAAGGGGACGTTTTATGGTCCCCTGTAACCATATTCTTATGGTCAGCACCCTAGGGCCTTTCATGTTGATTAGCCTCCCAAGGGCGGGTGTGCTCCGGGATCTTAACTAAGTATTAGGAGCTGGCTCCTGTGTGTTCAATCACACTGAAGACAGTAGAAAGCTGCCTTCCTGTCTCAAAACCTCCATAATTCATTACTAATATGCATAACTGTTAACAAATTACCACTTTAAATTTACTTTGTGCTTCTTTACTTCTAGATTAGAATTATAAAGCTATCCAATCATAGAATTATCCCAACTTCTTTAAAACATCAATCCCACAAAAGCTTAAAACATAAATTAAGATGAAGTCTTTTAAGACACACCCTTCAAGAGACACCCCCACACTTCTTTCCAGGTGTGCATTCTCCCTTATTGAACAAAGCAAGAAAACCAATTTTATTCAACCAAAGTCATGTTTCTGGTGGTCTTTGTAAGGACACAGGTCACATGTCCTTCCCTGCACTTAAATACTCAGATTTAATAAATTTAGTAAAAAACATTCATTTCAGGACTGGTACGTGCACAGCATCTTTCTAGGTGTAAATGATTTAGACCAGGTCCTTGACCTCAGTGGCAGATACAGACCTATCTATTGAACAAATCTAAGTGAAACAAATACTGAAATTTCATTTAGTCAACCAGCATTCATTGAACATCCAATATACCCCAGGTACTAAGCTATAGTCTAATTATTACCAACATGGTATGTGATTAAAGAGTTGGTAGTTTATCTGATATAGTCCTTGAGGACTAGGAAGATTTTAACAGAAGGAAAAAAATATATAAGATGATAAAGCGAGAAAAGTGTGTTTGGGGATGATAATGAAGAGTTTAATGTCATAGATGGGGAATCGTAATGATAAGACATGAAGGTCAAGAACACTGCTTAGGAGATCATTTTTAACATCCATGTGAATGATGAAAAAAACTGAATTTAAGTTGTTGCATTGAAAATAGAAATAAACATATATGGGAAAGTAGTTAAGTCCTATGCTCATTACTGAAGGAGATTCAGATATAAATAAATGCATTATCTTTGACATCAAGTTGTTTCTCGTCTAAGACAGGGGTTAGATAAGACATTGACAGTTTTTATTATGTTGCGAGTGGCAAATGTTATAAAAAATATTCAAAGAAGGAAGATTTTGTTTAGAATATCTCAGAGTCCCTTAAATCATAGCACGTGTGTCACTTTCTCCAGTGATTATAAATCTTACTTTAAAGGAGTGAACCATCAAGACCTCCCAAATTGGTTGGACATCCCTAAATAGGTATGACCCTACAACGCACACTACCTGAAGTCACACAGATTTTCTTTACAGGCCTCTAATGGCAATTCTCATGCAGACTACTTAGGAGACCCAAACTATCACCTTAAATACCATCTCCAAATAAAGACAAAGGAGATAATGTGGGGGAAAGGGGAGAGAGGTGAGGAGGAGTGCAGTTATGAGAGGTTACCAGAAAAAAAACAAAGTAAACAGGGCTAAGGTTGTTAATGTCCCCTAGAAAAGGGTAACTTTTACCCAGTTTTCAGAACTTTTCCAATGTATGATGTTTCTTAAAAAAATAAGTAGCTCAAGATACTCTTTATGCCAAAGAGGCATATTTTGCAGTGGCAAATTCTGCTGCCCTTCACATGGAATTCACTATGTCTCTTATGTCTCCCTTATGTTCTAATTCTATTAATTGTCAAATCTTAAGGATTCTATATATTATATAGTTCTTAAAGTCATTCCCACTATTCTTTGATCACTATTACCCACTGTCCTAATGTGAGTCCTTCTCTATCTAAATGCTCTTTTTCAGGTGAGTCCTGAGATAAAAGCAGAGATTACAGCACTAGAATTCAGTTGGGATTTTTTTTTTTTTTTATAACATAAAGTAGTCAAAGTGAGTGAGCTAGAAATGCCAGACAGTGTTCATCTAAAGTTACGAGTCAGAACTCTTTTATGTGTGTGTGCATGTATATGTGTATGTATATTTCTGGCACCAAATCCACAAGATAACAGTGTAGTCATAATTGAGAGATGGGACATCAACCAGAAGATAAAGATAAGTTGAATTTCATTGTTCCATTAATTCATTCATGAAAAGTTCATTGTACACTTCCTAAGTATTAGACAATGGGAATTCAGTGGTAGACTGATTTATTGATGGCTATGGTCTTAAAAATGAAATATAATAGAAGCGGTTGCTCATCTGTGCATACCTCAATTACTAGAGGATTGTGTTCCTGGGAACAAAAAGAAGAGGTTCTATGGAAAGTAACCTCACAGGATGATTTGATCCTAAAGGTCCTTGTGGGTAGTCACACCTCAAACATAAAACTTTTCGGTAAGAGGTTTATTTTTGCTTTAAGCAAGCCCTGTTCATTGTTTCTGTTCATCTAAGTTAACACACCTTTGAAATAAACTGTAACCACCTTCAAGAGAGCACATAATCTCATTAACTATACTGTAATCCAATCATTGCCATGCTTTCTCCCACCTCCATGTAATCTTCCTTAGTTCCCTCCTTAATTTCAAATGCATTGAAGTAGTTGCAAAACTGTTATTTGAAGCATTTGAGATCTTGCTCCCCGGCATGTGTTATTAGTTTGGCTTAAATAAACTCATAAAAATTTTCCACAGATTTGGATGTTTCGTACATTGACATTCTTGATAAAATCCACTTTCCGTGACCATTTTATGTGATTTTTGCTGGATGTTTTCTATTTACCCTAAATTCCCTTCATCCATCTTCTCTATCATGCTTTATGCTCCAGGAGTCTACTGTTATAGATAATATCAGGCCTCCTTGCTATTTATTTTCTAGTAAAGTTCAGTTAAATAGGTACCAGCATGAATTCACAAGAAGAAAGATATTTATTCCCCGCATCCTTTCCCTGCAAGATCTCCTGTATCTCACTGTCCACGTAGCTCTCTCTCTCTGAATTTTGGTAACTGCTTTCTACTCATGGCCCTAGCCTGAGAGTAATGATCTTATTCTGTGATTACTTCTATTACCTCCCAAACTGTCACTGTTGGGAGTGGTCTAAGTCCCTCTTTGCCCCAGTGGCCCTACGGGCCTCGATCTTTTCCGCCAACACAGTAAAGAATTACAGATCAGCGAAGATTAAAGAAAGTAGGATTTATTGAAGTATTTTTCAAGAGAGACAAGGCTACACTAGAGAGGGCTGTAGCATCACAGGTCGAGAGATCTGTCTTATATTTGGGCCGTGATAGATGTTTACAAGGGTGGTACTAGCTGATTGAGGTCATTTTTATTGACAGTTGGCTGTTATATAACCTATTGTTAACTGCACATGTTCCATCCCAGAATTCAGTCTGTTATAATTAAGTTCATGAACTTCTGGGAATATGCATGACATTATAATGATGGTATAATGAGGCTGAGGTGAAAAGGTCAGAGTACTCCTTACTACACAAGCGTTTGTGGCTGGCCGAAACCGGTTGCTATGCTATGATCGTTTATTTCCTTGTACCCCAGGATGTAGGAGTGTTGTTATTTGAAAAATGAGTTTTTCTCTGGGAGGGCCTGGGGGTGGCCTCTTGGCTTGGGCTATCAGTGTTGTCATTCCTCTGGTTGCAGAGCTGAGCTTTCTCTCCCATTGCTCATGGCTACTTAACTATCTAACAAAACCTTTGAAAATAATTATTTTTAAAATCCACCAAAATAACCCAGTTTAAATTTGTCATCAGTTTCATTCTGAGACCCAGAGTGCTACAGGTTTAGAATTCGCATGTTTTCCAACTAAGTTTTAAGTTTTCATTATGCAGTTCTAGACTATTATTCTTTACTGTGTATTCTTTTAATATTTCTTAAACTCGATGTCTGTTTCATTTTACTTTTCTTCAGATTACGTGTGATGAATGAATGTATGTAACTTAAGGGTATATGATTAGAAATAATATTCATCATTTCTTAGATGGATAGTCCAATTGTCTCCTGTTTTTCAACCTCTTGGTATCCCAAATCTAATTCATCTTCAACAGTACTGCCAGAGTAATCTAAAACATGAATAATTGCAAACCAGGAAAATCTAAGTTCCACTCTGAGCTTTCTTCAAGGGATAGTTTTATTTTACCATTTTAAACGTCCTTAAGTAATTTCAAACACAACAAATATCTAAGTATTACTACAAATTCTAGAAATTAGTATGTATTCAAAACAAAAAGGAATTCAAATAAACTCAAATTACATTCTTTCTCTGATGAAGGTACTGAAAAAGAGACAAGTTTAATAACTTGCCTAACATTACAAAAGTAATCAATAAAATAATCTTATGCACTCTTTACTATAGAACTGTAAGTATTTTTCAAATCTGAAATGCAAATGTAGCATCCATAGAATTATTACTTCATTAGCTCTTTTCCTTCATCCTAATGAAAACCTACTTTGTAAAGGCTAATAATCCTGGGACTACAATATCAAAGTAATTAGAAATTTACTCATAGATTAATGATTATTCCTTTGGGTTATATAACACAAATTATATATTGATGTAGTATCTATGTGATGCAGGTCATTATTTTGCATATTTTTAAAAAGTTTATAATTATGTTGCCAATGTAATTATAGTTTTCTTAGATTTTAGCAGAAGTATTCAATAACATTTAATCATCATAAACCTCAAATGGAAATTTTTTAAATTCTCATTTTACGAATAAGTACTTAGAGACTCACAGAAACCAAGTGACTGGTTTACAGACACAGAAAAATAGAGGTAAAGTTTGCATTAAACTACAGCTCTTCTTGAGACTAAAAGCCAGGGATATTTCAGGAGTTCCTCCTGACTCTACAAATTCTTATTTTCTGTACCAAGAAGAATGACCCTGAGTTGCATAGGCCCAGGACTTCAAATCCATCATAAAATTGGATACTAAAGTGCCATTGAGAGTGGAGCTACAAAAAAGAAGGGATAGAAAGCTTTTCAAAAGCCACAGATAAAGGAAGTCAGCAGGGGAATCAGCTGAAAAACAAAGACAGTTGGCTCTTTATGTCAGCTCAAGCCTGCAGCACTGCAGGAGTAGGAGGAGGACATGAATCAGAAGAAAAGAAGCCAAAAAAAAAAAAAAAAAATCCGAAAAGGGAAAAATTCAGTTTCTAGTTTTCAGACTTCATTTCAGGAAAAATATGCAAATGTTTTGAATTTAATTCAAGAAACATATTCATAAAGTAGTTATTCTTTTTATGTATATAAATATAGAGCAAGAAATAAAACAGATGGCCAAATATTGTAACAGTCTTATGAATATTATCAATACATTTTTAACATATTCGAAGTATGCCACTTGTACTAATTTGCTTTCTCATTTTTTACAGTTTGGATAGCTCAAGGTTTTCCAAATTTTTAAATTCTGATTCCCTTTTGATTAACAGTCCTTTTTAATGTCATTTCTCTCTTCTCATATTATACCGTAAGCAGTCAGGATGAGACAAGTCACAGCAGTTCCTTTTACCCAATACAGCATGTCTGGCTATCAAGGAAAATTGCACAGCATATCAAAAGGCAAAAAACACAATTTGAAGAGCTAGAGAAGCATCTAAATCAGACATGGCAGAGATGTTGAAGAACACCAATCTCCCCAATTTCATACTGTACATATAATGATTATATGCATATTTATAATACTTCAGAATATTGGAGTAGTTGTATATAAGTAGAATTATGAATGATTTTATTTTCTTTATTGCATTCTATTATGAAAGTATAATTCTATTACAATGAGTAGAAAAACCATAATGTAGTATAACAGCCTAGTAAAAAACAACTTCTTGACATTAAAAAAGAATGAATGTGTCAATAAAATTCCTGTTTTATTAACTACTATAAAAATTTCTTGTAACATTTTAACACATTAACAAAGTCACTAAAATGCTCAAAACTAATAAAAGTAGAATAAAAACTGCAAGTGTAATTTCACTTTATGATACTAAGAACAAGAATAAAATGCTAAAGCTATTTATAGAGTGAAGATTCATTAAAAAATGAAGATAATAAATGCCAGTATTCCTACTAAAGGAGAAAAAAGGAAAGATGCATTACTGCTAAATAGGAAAACATTCTTTCTGTTTGATACTACAGAACATTATTTGTTTAGGCATATATAAAAATATTTACATATCTAGACATCTTTGAAGTTTTGGGGTTCCTTCATCAGAATTTACTTGGAAAAACATTAAATTGGCAAAGATAAATTTTAGGTATAATACAGAATGAGAACTATTATAAATTATTCAAAAGAAAAAAGAAAAATATTGTGTTCACTGATGACCTCTGTTAGTCTAGAAATGTTTTCCTGGCTCTCCAAATGTATGTTTTATATATCAATGGATATAGAGGTCCTTCTTTAGGATTGTTTGAGTGCCCCCAAAATGTGACAGAATTCTTTCCTTTAGCAAGATTAAAAAATAAGTAAAGTTTTTCTTAAAACCCTACAAAATAATGAATGAATTGGTGTGAGATTTAAGTGTAGAAATGTTACAACAAACTTCCTGGGGACCTAGAATTTTGGTTTCTAATAAATCTATTTTTTAAACCACATTTTAGCATCTCCACACACAACTTATGGTTTCCATGGGTTGGCGACTAAACTTAGAGTTAAGTAGTTCTTGTCAAAATTATGGTAAAGCCACGGCAGTCTTAGTAACAGTCTCAATGATGAAACAAAGAAAATTCCATTTTCAAAAACATTTTATGACTATGTATTGGTTTGTAAAATTAAGCCCTCTCTGTCCCTATTCTCTTACATTCAAAGATTCTTTGATAATCAACTCTCTCAAATAATGCTCATTAGTTTACTTATTCGTTCACTCAAAGAACATTTATATTCATTAGAAAAACCTTTTTAAAAAGTTAAGTTGGTTATTTAAAATAAAATAAATCTATATAAAGATTTTCATAAACTCCAAAGGGTCACCTCTACAAACACCAAAATGTTTCACTCTGAAGCCACCTAAAAAATAGATTGTTTTGTTGCCAAGGAACAAATCCTAACTCTACCTTCTCCAACTAGTGAAAGTTTATTGAAGTAAGAAATTTACACTGTTTTATGGGCAGCTGACTCTGTATTCTGTCCTAAAGATTCACATTCACAGTTCCTAATCTGCAAGTCCAAAAACCAAAGATTTTGAAACTCGTTTCATGGATTGCCATGAAACAAAATTACATGGAACTATTTATGGTTTTTATCCCACTTATTGTGACTATTCATAATTTTTATTACACTATTTATGTGCTTGATTATAAGATAACATCCCATAACTACATGGGGTGTTATATAATATGTAGTTTATGCCCCTTCTTGAAACCTTATAAATCCAGAAAATTAAATTTAAAACTATCTCCCTCTAAGGGTTTCAAATAAGAGATTGTGAACTTGTATAAGAAAGAACTCTAATTTTCAGATTAGTTTCATGTTAAGAAAAATATCTTCAAAATATTGACATGATTATATTTTCTTTGTAATAATATTAAATATTCTTTTAGCTACAGCTTTCTGTCTAAACATTTTAATATCGATGCTATGTAACTCAGAGCTACATTGAAAGCATAGATAACTCTTCAATAACAGTTACTATAGGGTTATCTTAACAAAGTTATGACAAGAGGACACAGATGATTTTTCACGGTTTTTTGTCTATTATTCTCTGGTAAATATATTTCCCCTTTATGAATTTCCTATTTAGTTGACTGTATTGGGGAAAGGGAAGAATTCCCCCTTTCTACCTATCTTTACTTCTTATGGTCGGATCAATAATAAATTAATAAAATTGACAGAGGAGAAAGAAAATTAATACATGAGCATGGAAGAATCACAATATGATAGTCAGATCATAAAATGAGGCTCAAAGAAATGATGGAACCAGGCACCTTTTTAAATTTTTTTAAACAAAGAAACAATAAAGTTATGAGAAATTGAAAGGACAAAGAAAGTGCTTATTAAAAAGGAAACTAAATAAAGTTTGGCTATTCATTAGTGAGGAATCTAAACAAAGTTTGGGCATGGGTAGTAAATTAGTAAAGGAGTTGTGAGGTTTGTTTATACACATGTTTTTGACTTTAAATTTTATGATTCTTGTGATAAGGTTGCCTCTTAGTTCTTCAGGAGCACCTATCATGGAGATTTATTTTCAGCTTTTAGGGCACAGAGGAGTATCAGTGAGCTCTTCTTGCTGCTCCTCTTGCTTCTCAGGTGATTGATTTTTAGTTCAAAATAATCAATATGACATTAAGGAATATCTTGGGACAGTCTGCCCTGGGGCCCAACAACTGGAAACAATTGCATTTGTTTTGTTTTTTTTTTTATCCTCGCAGGTACAAAGAGAAAGGGTCTAGAATTCAGTGTTGATTTATAGAGAATAGCTTTAAAATAATTTTCCCTAGGTTATTATTAGTTTTTTAATAACTTAATCATTTCTGAGAAATATACATTAAAGGAGAATTCTAAAAGGAATTTAAAAATATGA
>NW_011888857.1:6699833-6701231 GCF_000151845.1 Pteropus vampyrus
TAATAATATTAAATATTCTTTTAGCTACAGCTTTCTGTCTAAACATTTTAATATCGATGCTATGTAACTCAGAGCTACATTGAAAGCATAGATAATTCTTCAATAACAGTTACTATAGGGTTATCTTAACAAAGTTATGACAAGAGGATACAGATGATTTTTCACGGTTTTTTGTCTATTATTCTCTGGTAAATATATTTCCCCTTTATGAATTTCCTATTTAGTTGACTGTTTTGGAGAAAGGGAAGAATTCCCCCTTTCTACCCATCTTTACTTCTTATGGTTGGATCAATAATAAATTAATAAAATTGACAGAGGAGAAAGAAAATTAATACATGAGCATGGGAGAATCACAATATGATAGTCAGATCATAAAATGAGGCTCAAAGAAATGATGGAACCAGGCACCTTTTTCAATTTTTTTAAACAAAGAAATGATAAATTTATGAGAAATTGACAGGACAAAGAAAGTGCTTATTAAAAAGGAATCTAAATAAGGTTTGGCTATTCATTAGTGAGGAATCTAAACAAAGTTTGGGCATGGGTAGTAAATTAATAAAGGAGTTGCGAGGTTTGTTTATACACATGTTTTTGACTTTAAATTTTATGATTCTTGTGATAAGGTTGCCTCTTAGCTCTTCAGGAGCACCTATCATGGAGATTTATTTCCAGCTTTTAGGGCACAGAGGAGAATCAGTGAGCTCCTCTTGCTGCTCCTCTTGCTTCTCAGGTGATTGATTTTTAGTTCAAAATAATCAATATGACATTAAGGAATATCTTGGGACAGTCTGCTCTGGGGCCCAACAACTGGAAACAATTGCATTTGTTTTTTTTTTTTTTTTTTATCCTTTCAGGTACAAAGAAAAAGGGTCTAGAATTCAGTGCTGATTTATAGAGAATAGCTTTAAAATAATTTTCCCTAGGTTATTATTAGTTTTTTAGTAACTTAATCATTTCTGAGAAATATACATTAAAGGAGAATTCTAAAAGGAATTTAAAAATATGACTCATATTTAATTTTAAACTGTTATATAGTAAGAGTTTTAGAATGGGAACTGTTTGGCCTCAGTTTTGACTATACCACCAGGGCAATAAATATCAGCATACAAAAATAAATGTGAGATGGAGAAAGGATGACAAAGAGCTTTGTTGGTGGTTTCGAGAGAGGGCTGTTGTGTTAGGATTAACATGCCCTGCCAGAATTAGTCCAAGTCTCTCTGATTGCAAAGAGAATTCCCTTCATCTTTACAAAGAGCACGAGGAGGAATCTGCTTCATTTTATTTGAATGCCTTTACTCACTTCTATAGTATGAGAAAGTCAAGGAGATGGAGAGGCACACTGATGAAGAAGTGTCTCTAGAGAGCTGTGGCTGTGCTCTACGTTTCCATATGTGAAAG
>NW_011888857.1:6701281-6713475 GCF_000151845.1 Pteropus vampyrus
TCATTTCTGAGAAATATACATTAAAGGAGAATTCTAAAAGGAATTTAAAAATATGACTCATATTTAATTTTAAACTGTTATATAGTAAGAGTTTTTTAATAACTTAATCATTTCTGAGAAATATACATTAAAGGAGAATTCTAAAAGGAATTTAAAAATATGATTCATATTTAATTTTAAACTGTTATATAGTAAGAGTTTTAGAATGGGAACTGTTTGGCCTCAGTTTTGACTATGCCACCAGGGCAATAAATATCAGCATACAAAAATAAATGTGAGATGGAGAAAGGATGACAAAGAGCTTTGTTGGTGGTTTCCAGAGAGGGCTGTTGTGTTAGGATTAACATGCTCTGCCAGAATTAGTCCAAGTTTCTCTGATTGCAAAGAGAATTCCCTTCATCTTTATAAAGAGCACAAGGAAGAATCTGCTTCATTTTATTTGAATGCCTTTACTCACTTCTATGGTATGAGAAAGTCAAGGAGATGGAGAGGCACACTGATGAAGAAGTGTCTCTAGAGAGCTGTGGCTGTGCTCTACGTTTCCATATGTGAAAGAGTGAGAGGAGGCTGCATTCTGTCCCCATGATTAGTAAGGGAGCTTCCAGGGATCCTTAGATAACTTTGGAATATGTTTTTAGCAGTAAGGATCACAAGGAATCAATGCCTCATCCATGTCTCAGTAAGCTAAAATTTACTGCGGATTGGATCTGACACCAGCCATGGGAAACCTACAGAGGCAGATGGAAGACCTTCAGGAACTTTGGTGGTAGTTTCCTGATAAATCTGTGATATTAGTATTACTCTGCCAGAATTGGTGAAGCAAAGCCTACAATCAGAAAGCCGGCACTCCCAAATTTGTGGGCTATGTGCTTCTTAATATGTACTAAGTATGAAAAAAAAAAAAATTCTAATCTTGGAGTAAGATAAAGTATAAAAAATTTATGTAACTTACTATTCAAAAGCATGTTCTGTTTAAGTGCAGTGACAGATCTTTTAGTGGCAAGAGACAGTTAGGAAAAGAGATATTACACTGGTACCACTGGAGCAAGTTAGAACCTAAAACATTTGCAAGTTTGAGAAGATAATTTATCATCAAAGAGGACCTTCAAAAATGTTAACTTTCATGACCTTTATGAATCCCTATATTCAGATATATTTTTTCAATTCCCAACTTTTACCAGAATGACTCTCTTACTCTCTCTCTTTCCCCAAGAATTCTGTTACTTGTGCAAATGCTCACTTACCAAGCCAACCATCTTCTTAATGTTTACCATTTATTCCTTTAGAAATAATATTCATCATATCATGCAATTAATAGTAAACTGGACAAGTAATGAATAAGAAAACTTTTTTAAGATACAGCCTCAGGGCAGTTACACAGGTTTTCTAGGTAGCTAGGTAACCACCCTAAGCTCCACCAAAGTTGTAAATAAAATTTCATCAGAATTAAAATTTGCAAGTCAAACTTTAAAAATAATTGAATCTGTCTCTGTACATATTTTTCCCTCTGCCTAGAATGGCCTCTCCACACACCACCCACCACTTAAGCACCCTTTGCCTCTCACATCAACTTCTACCTAGAATTAACTAACTCCTACTTGGTCCTTCAGATTTAGCTAAATGTTTTCCAAAACCTCCTGGGTCTGCTTTAAGTGGCCCATGTAACGATTCTAATACATTTTCTGCTAAGTAAAATTTATTACCCTGTGGCTCTGGATATACTCTCTCTTACTAGATATACACTCTGTGAAGGAAGACCATGTGTATGTTTGTTATTATGCCCTCAGAATCCCATACAATGCCTGGCTAGAATAGCTTCTCAATCTATATTTGTCAAAAGAATAAATCAATTAAGTTTAAGATGAAAGAACTGATTACCCTAGAATAGAACAAACTTTACCTGTAAAACTAAAGAATAATAATGCTATCTCATGGGATTGTTAAAAAGATTCAATGACAACCGAAGTGTCTTACGATAGATGATTGGCTAAAGAAGCTGTGGTACATATATACAATGGAATATTCCTCATCCATAAGAAGAGATGAAATACTGCCATTTGAAACAACATGGATGGACCTCGAGTTAATCATGCTCAGCGAAATAAGCCAAAGAGAAAAAGTTGAAAATCACATGTCACTTATATGTGGGATATAAACCTAAAAGCAACAAATGAACAGGACAAACAAACAGAGACTCAGGGACATGGACAATGGACTAGTAGTTACCACAGGGTAGGGAGTCGGGGAGGAGGGGAGAGGTGGATGGGGTAAAGGGAGTCAAATATAGTGGGGTAGGGGGAGGGCAAAGTGGGTAAAGGGAATCAAATACATGGTAGCTGAAGGAAACTGGACTTTGGGTAAACACAATAGAATATACAGATGTCAAATTATAATGCATACCTGAAAATTATATAATTGTATTAACCAACGTTACCCCAATAAATAATAAAAAAAAAATTAAATGAGTAATAGATATGTAAAGTGCTTAGAGCATTGTGTGACACTTAGTAAACATTATGTATTTGTATTTGCCCTTATTAATAGTAAATTTAGTGACAGGGCACATTAAGGATCATTCCAATTTTCAGATTTAAACACGGGAACCCAAATGCTAGACTTGAGGATGCCTGAGGGTAAACCGAGGAAAGTAGAGGTATAAGCATTACCTGTGTTTCACTTCTGTAATGCTGACATCAAACTGTTTCCAAAACGGCTTTTGATCCCATTAGTGGAAGATTAATGCGGACAACCATGATAATGTTTTGACATTAATGAGTATAATAATATATTACACAAAACATATAAATATATATATACACACACACATATAAAGTATATATAGGCCCAGTCCAGATATTACTCTCTAACCTACAAACAGAAATTTGCCTATGAAACAGTAGTTTCATGATTTGGGACTGATAATCTGTGTCTTGTATTTTGTTTAAGTAATTAAATGATTACATTAGAAAAAATATAAATTGTGAACCGAAAGGCAAAGACTGTGTCCCACTTATTGTTGTATTTGGAATCCAGAAGTTAATGCACATAAGCATTGTTGCGTGTAGTTAATGTAAATCTGTCGTCATTTCCAAAAGATGATTGTATTTTGTTTCTTAGCAAACTACTTTTTTTCAAGCACATCTGAATTTATCCTTATTTATTTTATTTGCCCACTAAAAATGAAACTTAACAAATCCCTTCCCCTGTCCCCAAAGTTTTGCTGAAATGAGTCATTGGCAAAGAACAAGGGAAAAAGATACAGTCATAGACTATTCTTTCCTCCGCATGGATACTAGCAGACCTTCTGACCATCCACATGTATGTATGGCCTTCTCAGGTGTAAAATTAAACACTAGAAGAAACAGCTATTTTGGTTAGCAAACACAAATTTCTTCAATTATCTTTTCATTTATCTACCGGCAGTTTAGCATTACTGTAAATGATATTAGTTCTCAAATGAATTGATTCAGGGAAGATAAAAAGTTTATCAAAATACATAGTTTATATTATTTTTTACTTGTCAAATGGTAGCCATAATAAAATTTAAATAGGAATGTTTTCAGAGACCTGAATTTTTAAAAGAATAAGTCACAGTTCTACCACCTAATTGTTATTTGGGTAACAAAATTCATTTTACTAGCTACACCACTGTGTAGTTTTCTTTTCTCCTTGGTCAATATTTTTATAATATACAACATAAAATGCATATCGTATTACATTTGTCTAAAATTCTGGATTCTGGTGACAACCTGAGCATGCCATCTAAAGAATGGATTGCATTTCCCCCTACAGATTCTCCTACAGATATTTGTTGTTGACTAAACAGGTATTTGTTAATTATGTTATTTCTTTTTTATTCTTTTTCTTTTCAGTATTAAACACCAAGAAATATTCATGGTTATCTGCTGTTGAAAATATAACATTGTGTTGAAAGAATGAACTATAAAATGCATGTATTCATACACAATACAAAAAGATACACGATGTCTCCTTGTTGCAAAGACTGATATTTAGGGGGAAAAGTATACTTCCATAGCATTATAATAGATGTTAACTTGATAGTGGAATAGGTGGGACAATGCATTAGCAGCATGCTAGAGAAGAAAATTTAGGGGCAGAAAAAATTGAAATCTAATTAAACATTCCAGTTTGACCTCCCTCTACAGAACTGAGAATAATTTTAAGAGAGCTAGCTCTAACCAGAATTTCCATTTTACCTTCATAAAATCACCATCTTGTAATAGAAAAGCTTTTAAAATAATCAGATAAAAGACTTTTTAATGGGATATGAAAAATTTCTGAGCATTTTTGTTATGTTATTGCTTTTTTTTTTTTCTCCCAATGCATATAACTTCCCTCTACCAGATTTGGCTACCAGGTATCTATTCATGTGTGACTAAGGCTTTCAAAAAACATTTTTCAAAATGAAGGTACATTAACTTTTAATGAAAATATTATTCTTTCTTTGTTGGGAGATATCTATTTACCAAGATAGTTTGCCCTTGGATAAATTTCTTTTCTTTCTTATTCTCTCTGGCTGTCCTTGCTACCTTTGTTTTCAATTCTTCATAAATTCTTGCTAACCACAGAACTAATATAATATTGATTTTTTTGAAGTTGTGTTTTGTTGGAAATTAGAAACAGTTTTCAGATCAACCATGTACTAATTTTCAAACTGCAAGGCTTTGAACAAGATAAATTTTGAACATGATGAAATATCTAGAAAAAAGTTTTGAAACTTTCCAGTAAATATAGTAACAAATTCGTAGGCAAGGTTGCCAAACATTGCAAATAATACTTCGAAGACAAGCTAGAAAGTGGAAATTATTGAATTTTTTTCACATCAATAATTAATGGGAAGAAGTAGTGGTAACAGATACAGTCAATAGTTCCAGAAGAATCTGAGATGGACTCCATTTCAGGACACTATTCTCAAAGATATCACTGATCACAAAATGATTCCCTCATGCTTCCTTACATATTCTCCTTGGATCTCCATCCTTGGCCTTTAAAACAGCCCTTCATTCCATTATTTATTCTGTACATATAAATTTTAAAAGACTTCTCCAATAAGTGATAAATAAAATGCGCCCAAGGGGAGGACATTTCTTCCCTTCAATATAGAAATGGTAGATCCAGTGCTTGGCTATTTTCATCAACACATTTTTTCCCATTTAGATTTAAGGAAGCAACTCAGTTTAAGAAATTAGAATGTGTGTTTTCTGGAGTTAGGTAAGTCTATTTTTTTCCTAAAGTAAAATCGAAGACCTATATATCTTGTATTTGTCACAATAGTTGAAACTCATAAATCAAGCTAACAAACTGTTTATCTTCCTATTTGAATAAATATTCTCTCATAACATTTTTGAAGACCACATTCAAACTTAGAATTCTCAAACTCCTTAGAGTTCTGCATTCAAAATGGTCACAAGAGAAAATCTGACTGTCATGTGTTGGCCTTTGAACCACTAACTTTTTTTCTGTCTATTCTACTTTGCATTAAACAAATGAACAAGCAAACAAAAGACTCTTCCACATGTATATATAGCTATCCTCACTTGAGCATCCAAACTCTAGCTAAAGACCCTCATAAAGTCGTACTTAAGCCCTGAAGCGCATATGCTGCAATGTGTTCAGACTTAGGGGGAAGGAGACTCCAGTAAGTTCTAGATGCAGGACAAAGCCCGTGTGGGCTGGGAATAGTAGTTATCTGATTCCATAGTGTACTTCAAAGTGGAGCATGAAATGTCGCATCTTTGAATCTCTTGAACTCCTTGTTCCATGGGAAGAGGCATGGCCAGAGGAGAACTAAAGCAGCCTTCTAAAGTTTAGGATTCAGGGAAGGGATCCCTCTTGTCTAAGAGTAATATTGCAAAACGACCTTGATTTAAATGTCTTTTAATTTGCTAAACTGCATGGTGTGAGAGTGCTGGTCTTTTCACTTTATAGATTCTGCAAGAAGTAGTAAGATGTTAGCAGTCAAATTAATGAGGCTAGTTTATTACTTGCCAAAGGAGTCTTCCATTCAGCATAAAAAATATCCAAAAATTGCTTTTATCTACACAGGAAAGGAGTCAGACAGGTTAATGGTATATTAAACTACAAATTCATTGACATTTCTAGCAGTTGCTTAGACATAAACCTGAGAATAGATATGTTTTTTGTCTCCAAAATTTATTTTTCATATAAGAAAGAACTACTTTCAACTTTACTGAATGTCAAGAACAGAGTTGTTTGATTTTAAATAATGGAAAATTAAAATCTATTTCTCTAAAGTTTTTAGCATTGTGCATTTCTTTAAACTAAGTGGGTACATGTAATTCATAAAGTCCTGTGCTATTATGAAAATACTATGCTTATTTTATTGATAAGTTTAGGATAAAATATCATTCGTAAATTGTTAGATGGAAATAAAATGTTATTCAAGCATTTGAAAGCTAATTTTGGAGAAAAGCTTAAATGTGGGAGTAAATAATACAGATCTGTAATAATTGCTAATGTGTTTAAATGATTTAGCACTGAGAATTATTGGAATAAGGGTATTTTAAGTTGTCCATTAGATATTTAAATAGTTTTCAGACTAGTGACAGTTTAAAATTCTACTTGCCAAGGATATGCCTAAAATTCTCATTTCTCAATCCCCAAATTAGAATGCATCTCTAGGTTTCACACTAAATACCAACTTCTTTGAAAATCATCAATCTTTTCACAGTACTTTTAGATATAAAGATTATAAAGGTGGCATAGAATCATTTGAGACAGAAGACTTATTTCTGACAACTAAAAGTTTACTTGAAAATCAGTCAAATAGTCTTTAGAAAGTTAACCTCAGAGGTTCATGAAAAGTTTGAACAACATAAAGTTTTCAGTTTTAGTGTTTTAGTCGTTTTGAGACTTAAATCTCCCAGTTTGAGACCTTTGACATAGTGTTTTTGAGTTAAAGGGAGTCAAGAAAATGTGAAATCAAACCAGTGATAAAAACAAAAAGACATCATTGTTTATAACAACTACCTCAAAAGAGGTATTGTGGGGATGAACAGTAGTTTACAGCATCTTAACTGAGTATACTTAATGCCAAATCCCTGTTTTTTTGCCACATCCTTATTTTTCAACCTGTCTCATTTTTTTATTAGTTTCAAATAATAATTGGTTAGACATTTCCTGACCTATTTTTTCTTACACTTTCTTACAGCTTTTGTGCCCAAGAACCCCCACATCCCTTTCTCCAATTTCCCTCCCTCTCACTTTTGTTCCTTGTTTTTTTGAGCCAAAACATTTTGATTAAAATATAAATAAATAAAATATGCAGAAAGTTTTATTTAAATAAATCCTCTATCAGATGTGCATAATCTAGTGCCTGTCAGTGTTTAAGACATTTTTCCCTGTTTTCTGGCAAGATACTGGTCGTCTCCTCCTCCTCCTCCTTCTCCTCCTCCTCTTCTTCCCCCTTCTCCTCCTCCTCCTCCTCCTTCTTCTTCTTCTTTTTCAATTTCAAAATGATGAGCATGTATTAGGTCAGCTAATTATAGTTTTTAAAATAGCAATCTCAAAATCTATGATAGCTCAAACATGATTAATGTTTATTTCTTTAAAGTTCAAAACAGGTTTTCCAGATAGGTAAGTGGCTCCTCTCCATTTAGAGGGTAATTTGAGCATCTTGGGTTATTCCAACTCATGGCTCTGCTATCTTTTTTAATTGGCCTCCAATTCACAGTGCCAATCTACATTAAGTCACTAAGGAGAAGAGCATGGAGATTATACATTAAGAGATTTTTGTAGACCAGACCAGGAGGGAGCTCACATTACTTCTACTGGCTAAAACTCAGTCACATGGCCACATCTTTCTGCAAAGGAGCCTGAGCCATATAATATAGCTGTGAGCCCAACAAGAAGAGAAAATGAGTTTAATTTTATAGGAAGTATAACTGATACTTACAGAAAGCTATAAGATAATTTAAAAGTTAATAGACAGTTATTAAATTAAAGTGATTTCCTACCTTCTATTTTATAATGGTCTAATATTTTTCCTAAGTATAATTGGAAACATTAAAGAAAAGTACTGATCATGAAAGTCATGACCACACTGTAAATCTGATGACTTGAAAATTAATTGAATTCATGATCGAAAACAGAAAATAGCATAGGTTAGGTTAGAAAAAGTTTCTAGATAATTGTTAGTTCTTTAAAACGGAAGTAGAACAGTTTGTACATCTTTTATTTTATTTTACTTTTTTTAAATGTGAAAATGAGGTTCAGTATTATCAAAAATCCAGCCCATAAAGTTTAAAGTGTAGTCAGCATATGTTGTGCGACCTCAGAGAAGAGTAGTTAAAAAGTATTACCAGCATCCTTTCAAGGAAATCCAGCCTTTTTACAGAGACAAGCAGGCCAGTGGGTTAATAATAGCAAATACTACTGAAAGTAAGATCGAAGAGTGATTACCCAGCTGCTACTAAATAACGAGAGCAGAGTCACTTTGGATGACTGCGTATACTGTACACAGAACAAAAGCCTTGACCAAGGGAAAGTGCTGCTTGAAATCCTTTTACTCCAGTCTGTGCCAGGGACAGGGCTGACTCAGCGAGCAGGCAGGGGAGCATTCACCACTTTGCACTAACACCTGCGATGTGTGAGAATGCCTGTTTTTTATAGCCTTACCAACTAAATGTTGTCAAACTTCTAATTTTTTCAGTTAAGAAAAAGTTTCCCAGAGAAGTACAGATTTGCATTTTTCTTATTATGAGCAAAGTTAAAAATCTTCATTTATGTCTAAGGACCACTTTGTATCATTATTATTTCATTGTCCTTTCACTTTTTTCTACTTCTCTCATGTTTTGATGTTTCTTCCTTCATGTTAAACATTTACTTATGTATTATAATTTGTAGACTTTCAGTTGCGATATTATAAATATCTTCCCCTAAATTATCACTTGTCTTGAATTTGCTTATGGTGATTTTTTGCCATGAAAAAAAAGTTTTGTTTACGTGTCATAAAATTCATTTATTTATTTATTTACACATGATAAAGCTTTATTGGGAAGTGCAATTCCAGGACAGCAAAAAGTAAGAGAAAAAAGGTAAATGAGGCACAGAAGATGGGAAGCAAATTCAAGCTGTTGTATTATCGAGTGTTGGAATTGAAATGTGTCTCTCAAAAAAGTGGTTACTTACTACACTTATTGTGGTAATAATATCTTAAAGTATATAAATATCCAATCACTATGTTGTACACCTGAAACTAATATAATATTCTATACCAACTATATTTTAATAAAAATTTCTAAGAACAAAACAAAATACAACAAAAAGAAATGCTGAAGTCCTAATACCTGGTACCTATGAATGCAACCTTATTTGGAGACAAGGTCTTTGCAGATATAACAAGTTAAGAAGAAGTTTTACTGGATTAGGATGAGTCTTAAATCCAATATGTTTGAGGGTCCTTAGAAAGAGAAGAGACACACAGAAACATAGTCACAGTGGGGAGAAGTCCATGTGAAGAGAGAAGCAGAGGTTAGAGTGATTCTGTCACAATGTAAGAAACACCTAGTGGCAACCAAATGCAAAAAGAGGGAAGGATGGATCCTCTCCAGAGCCTTGTCAAAGGTAGCACGGCCTTGTCAACAACTTGATTTTGGACTTTTGGCTTCTGAAACCACAATAAAATAAATTTCTATTGCGTTAAGCCACCTAGTTTGTGATACTTTTTACGGCAGCCCTAGAAAACTATCACATCAAAGCAGCCACGGCTGCATTAATAAATGCAGCCAGTGGGTTGGGTACATAAAGTATCTTCTGTATGAGATTTATAGAAGAACCATGCCTTGGAACACTCCTTTGGGGTGAGGGGCATAGAGATATTTAGCTGGAGGCTTCTTCCTTTCTCCTGTACCTCATGGGTCAGGTCTGCTTGACGGGTATTAATGCTGATGTATACTGGCTTGTATTAATTGGCTTGTCCAGGCATCCACTGAAGTAGCCAGACTGTAAACTTCCAATTTGGTGCTTCCACTGAGCCCCAATAAGAATAGCCATTATCCCTCAATGGGTCCAGCTAAGACCATAGAGGACTGAAGGTTTTTCTCCCTCCCCAGTCTTAGTGAGATATAATTGGCAGATAATATGTGTTAAGTTAAAGGTGCACAATGCGACAATGATCTGATATATTTATATACAGTAGTCCCCCTCATCTGAAGTTTCATCTTCTGAGGCTTCAGTTGCCCAGGGCCAATCACAGTCCAAAAATATGAAGTGGAAAAATGCAGAAATAAACAATTCATAAGTTTTAAATTGTGCGGCATTCTGCGTAGTGTGATGAAATCTCACACAATCCCATTCTTTCCCACCCAAGATGTGAATTATCCCTTTGTCCGGTGTACCCACACTGTTTACACTATCTGCTCATTAGTCACTTAACAGCCATCTTGATTATCAGATCGACTGCTGTGGTATCACAGTGCTTCAAATATCGCAGTAGCATAATGTTATATCATAATACCTGTATCATTCACCTCACTTCATCTCATCACGTAGGCTTTGGATCATCTTGCATCAACACAAGAAGAGTTAGTTCAGTACAATAAGATCTTTTGAGACAGAGACTATATTCACATAACTTTTATTACAGTATAATCGTTCTATTATTAATTAATCTTGGTAATCTCTTACTATGACTAATTTATAAATTAAACTTTATCATAGGTATGTATATAGAGAAAAAAAAAAACTAGTATATATAAGCTTCAGTGCTATCACGATCTCAGGTATCCACTGGGGGTATTGAAATGTATCCCCCATAGATAAGGTGGGACTACTGTAACTTTTCATAATCAATTCAGTCAGCAGAGTCCAGGTAAATTGATTACAGTACAATTTGCCTATTACTTCTGCTTTCTGTGAATTACAGTGTCTGTTGATCAAAAACAAAATTTTACCAGACTATTTATGTGTGACTTTAGGATAGAAGACTCAAACACTGGCAACATTCGCATAACCACAGTTATGTTATTTATGTCTTGTATAAATTCTTCATGGCTGCTTAGAAAAATGATACATAATATCTTCGATTTTTATCTTCATATTTTCTCACACTTGTTTTCCATACTTTAAATGCTTTTCCTCTGTCTACATATAAATCGATTATATTTTGTGGTTCAAAGGTTTATTAAAACTCCATTTCTCTCATGAAGCCTTCTCTGACCACCACGATTTGAAAAGGTATCTCCTTACGAGATAGTCTGTGACATTTAACATTTATGACTTGCTGCCTGGGAAAATCACAATTTGATATTACATGTGCAAGAGGACATGTTGGAGTCTCTCAAATGAAACTGTCAAGTCTTGCAAGAAAAATAGTATCTTACAGTTTTGTGTGTATGTCACAGAGAAATGGTGCTTTATATCCTAAGCTCTATATCCCAGAGGGACATTTATGGTATAGCTACTGAAGCTTAAACTTTAGGGATGGTTTATTACACAGGCCCCTTCTAAGCCTCTTAGGATTTTCCTCCTGGGACAAGTGGAGAGAGCTGCTCTGTCAGTGATGGCTGGAGGCCTATAGCATTGCTTCAGACTGGAGTTAACTTCTCAGCCCTGGCAGTGATCTCAGACCTACAAGCAAGGGCAGTTGTTGGCCAACACTACCTCTACATCTTCCCCTGGTATACTCTCATTCTGTTCTTGGGGACCTCTTTGGTTGTCTAGAATTTATATTTTGACCCCAGTATAGGGCTTGAAGAAGTAGATTCTCCACACTCTATCTTCACATGATCTTCCCTCTATCTGTCCTAATCTCTTCTTTTTTAATGATATTAATCACATTAGATTATAACTCACACCAAAGACTCTGTTCTCATTTAATTACCTGTTTAAATGTCCTGTCTCCAAATACGGTCACATCTTGAGATACTGGGGGTTAGGACTTCAACAAAAGAACTTGTTTGGAGGCGTGTGCACTACAATTCAGCCCATTACATCTTGCTAAGGGAATTAAATATTTTAGCTTTTGAAATTGTATTTAATTTTAGCATGCTGAGACCTGTTCTCAGTGAATAAAATTAGAAACAATAAATATCAATTTTCTTTGCCTACAGTTACTTATATAAATTATTCCAGGATGGAAGAGCTATAGCACTGTCAGAACTTGGGTTGTATTTGTAGTACATTGTCTATACTAAGATAAGAATACATTTTTT
>NW_011888857.1:6714360-6720595 GCF_000151845.1 Pteropus vampyrus
TTCTCAGAATGTGCCACTTTGACATGTAGATTATTTTGAGCTAACGGAAATCAAGACCCAGCAGACTCAAGAAAAACTTTTACCTTTTAACTGTCTAAAAGAAATTAGATAAGAAGCCTGGCCCATAATGAGAGCTATTACCAGAGATAACGTTTTATGTGAATGACCTATCTGCATGGCAATACAAACATCTAATTACCAAATATCTGCTTTTCTTATTGTCCTGTGAATTGCTCTCCTCCCCTTTGTAGCTGCAGGCCCTCTATCCCATTCCTTAACTCAGGAAGGCAAATGAGCCTCAATTGCCTGAACTTGTCCTTGGGTCCCCTTGACTTTGTAGGGCTCTCATACATATATAATTAAATTTGTTTTTCTCCTGTTAACCTGTCTTACGTCAACTTTATTAGTAGACCAGCCCCAAACTCTAGAAATATAAAGGAAAAAATTTTCCTCCCCTACACTACATAAAGTTTATGTTTTATTTCTATATTATTTCTTACAACTGCGAGTGAATCTACAATTATCTCGAAATAAAAATAATTAACAAAAAATGACATTAGAGAAATAAAGAACCTCTATATGATGTTATTTAGGTCTGAGATTTCAAACCAAGTAAATTTGACCTTTGATCTTCCTATTGTACAAGTTGCATGCTTATTGAATGTAAAGCGTGTGGAATCCAGAGAAAGCCTACTCCACAAAGGTAGCCTCCTATAAATTAAGTGAAACCCGTTGTAAATGCATGTTTTAAGGAAGCAAGTTAGAGCACAGATGGCTGAATGAGACGTTACTATGTATACAGAGAGGCATCTGTTACATTACGTTTAACTGAATCTATAGAGTCAAAATTTTTCTCCTCTCACAACCTGTACCAAGTTATTGCCAATACTCCCTACTTCATTTAGCATCTCCTTGTGTTTGGAATATTTTTGAGTTTTCATCATAAGCAGCCTTAACTATAAAATATATAACAGTGATTTTCACAGATGAGTTAAATTGAGGTAGATTAAGTATTAAGTCAGGGCTGAGAGTGGCCACTGTCTCCATGGTACCATCTGCTGTGCAGTAATCCAAACAGGGACCAAGGTGAATGGCATCCTTAACAATGTGCACCTGCCATGTGTGTTGTACCCGTATTTTATTGTCATTTAAAATATAAGTTTAGAGTCAGCAGGGTTTTGAGTGGGTTGAATGTCCAATAATCAAAGGGCTGACGTAGTTCTTAGGCAGAGCCCAGAATTGCAGAACACTCAATAAATAGGCAGGAGAGAGGGCTCAGCCAGTCTCCCTCCTAGTCTAGATCAGTGGCCTACAAAGTGGAGAATGAAAAGAATATTTTTATACCTTCTATTTATAATTATTTTTTAATTTTAAAAAGTGTTTGTAAGATCTGTGGTCTGCAAGCTAGAGTCCCAGGAGAGTCCATGGGGTAATTACCATCCGAGTCCAAGTGAGAAAGCAGAAGACTGATGTTCCAGCTCAAAGATAGTCAGGCAGGAAAAGAGAATTCTCCTTTATTCACTCAGCCTTGTGTTCTGTTCGGGCCTTCAGCAAGTTAGATGACATCCACCCACATTGGGGAAGGCAATTTGCTTGACTCAGCCTACCAAATCAAATGTTAATCTCATCCAGAAACACACTCATGGACACACTTAGAACAACATTTAACCAACTACTTGGGCTCAGTCAAATTGACACATAAAATTATCACAGTGCCTATGGCATTGTTAAAATACTACATTATTGGGAGTCCAAAATATCAGTTCTCTTGCCTTTTTTTAATTTTTTTTCCCCCTCTAATAATATTGAAATCTTCAAACCCTGTTTTTCTATGGTTTGAAGATGTGGAATGAATCATCTTTATTTCAACCCTTTTGTACTTTTATTCAGAAAGGAAGAGGATATTGTCTCTATAACTCCTATTTCATAGAAAGAGTATGAGTTGGTAATCTTAAGGTGAAACTATCACTAAAAATACAATTGGAAAATCTTTCAAATAACTGAGTCGCCCCTGCTTTATATTTATTTAAAACAATTATTCTATTAGAGAACAAGGTTGTGGTTAGTAACTTTATTCTAAATTGGCAGAGAAGAGAATTGTTATCTGACAGATGTTGGATGGCATATGTGATACAAATAGAAACTGTCCATGTAATTCTTAGAGAAATGCTCCCTCCCATGAGCCATGAATTATAGTTGATCTTAAGAACCACCATCTGCTCTAACAGCCTTAAATCTGAGTCTGAGTGATGGATAATACTGGTAGACCAGGGGTATTTTAGCAGATGAAAATCATGCCTGGAGTTTGCATAGAATTCCACAGTGGTACCTAATAATCCTGTTGCTTTCTCTATTTGAGTTTGACTTCAGTTGTAAAGAATTTGAATAAATATCTATATTCAGATTATCACGTGACAATATTGAGCAGTGGTTCCTTATTAAAGTAATATATGTTACATATAAAATAATACAAATTCGTTGCAAACAACCAAAACAGGATAGATATTTCTGTTCGATTTCTGTAGCTCACTTCCCTGAGGTGACCACTGTTGATAGCTATTCTTCCCATTTGTTTTCCCTATGTACACACCCACATTACACATAGGCAGTTTTTAAAGAGGTCTCATGCTACAAATTATTCTAAATGATATTTTTTTTAGTTTGTATGTTATGAAAAAAGTCATATTTGCATATATAAATCCACATTATTTATTTTAATTGGTGCTTAATATTTTCGAGAAATCAAATTGTGTTCTTTGTGCGCTCTATGACTGTGAGGGAGTGTGAGGGAGTCCTCCCATCCTCGCTTTAATGAAGAAGTCCTGTTCATAGCTGCTTTATAAACTAAGGTGCCCCATAACATTCACATAAAGAAAGGGTTCAATTATTAAAAGTAGCTTTTAAACCTACAGTCACTACAGTAATATTATTTATCGGAACATTGATTTTTTAAAATACTATGACTTTAGACATTTCAAGTCTGTTTGAATAAACACCTTCTTGCTTAATGTTTATAAGTCTCTAAATGTAGAACTTAATAATAGAAGATAAAATCATATTGAGACCTTGTTATTTTTTTTTTCTTTCTACCAGCAAAGCTTGTTCACTGCTCTACTGTCTTTAAGTCTCTGTTCAATGTCACCTTTTCAATAAGGCTTATTTCTAATCACTAAAATTTAAAAGGTAACTCCACCTTGGTATTCCAGAACACTTTACTTTTTTTTGTACTGTTTTTGCCACAACAGTCATAACCATATAATATACCATCTTATGTATTATACTATTGCCTGTGTATCTCATTAGAATGCAAAGATACAAGGTCAGGTTTTGTGCATGTTTATTTTATTTACCAATATATAAACAGTGCCAATAAGAGTACCTGATATGTAATAGGTATCCATATTACTTATTCGACAATATTATTCAATATCTAGTTGGATAAATGAACAAATAAAAAGTGAGCTTCTCCACAGTTTCTTCTTTGGCCCTGGATAAGTTTTAAAGTAAGATTTGAAAATAGTATAGTACTTTATGGAGTTGAAAAATATAACCCAGCTTTGGGACTGTTTCACTATTCTAAGCATTTTCAGAACATTTTGCGTTTATACATCTCAGGAGTTTTCAGAAGGGACCAGGACAATAGTATTAGCAGACTGTTTTATAATGGTCAAACCAGGACTACGTTAGAATACTGCTTCTCTGCTCCCCTGAGCGTGCCAGTTAGAGTCCCTGCTAACCATAAGCATATGGTTCAAAACTAAAAGTTGAGATGATAAAACGTAAAGGATCTATGGAGTAAAATTTCTCTGTCTCCCTGCATTTCTACCTTGGTCCATAACAGAGAGATTTCCATTCTTTTGGAAATATTGTGGAGGAAACTTTAATTTTTATCTGCCTATTTGCTCTTACCTATTCAATCTCACCTGATTGGTGACATTTAGAAAATTATCATTGCAAACATGTGCTCTACACTTTCTTTGGGTCTCTCTTTGGGATCTGCTTTCCTTGAGGCTGTCCTTGGGATGAGCCCACTCTGATGCCTTTCACTTCCAGGGAGGCTGCGGATGCTTCAGGTATTTTGTGTGTCAGTGAAACAATGACTGCAGTTCAGCAAAGGTACTGTAAAGTGCACATTTTCTAATGAGTCTAAGCTGGGTTGTGTAGCTCCATTTAAGTAACAAATAGTTTGATTCCTATCTTACTTGTCGCACATTTTAAAATCTACATTCCTTGGAACCCCAGAAGAATTCTTTCCAGGAAAAATAAAACCTTCATATAGATAGTAAAAACTCTTATATATATTTTCCATGTGAAATACAACTAAATGATTTTAAGGTCCATTATATTTCTGGATTCCTTTAATGAACCAGTTTCAGTAGAGAGATGAGTTGTCACCAACTCAAGTTTAAGAGGAAAGAATGAGAGTGGAGTTTTTTTGACAAAATTTATACCGCTGCTAAATTTTAAAGCAAAGACTAGAAAACATAAGTCTTCCACTAAAAATATGAAATACAGGATAACTGCAAACCATTAAAATGCATTTAGCTGTCTGAACTGAATACGATGGTGGCATTAGTACCGGAACTGTGAGCCTCTGTAATCAATTCCACAGATGGAAGTTGTCAAGACTTCTGACACTTTGGCCATCATCCAGCTTTCTTGCTGTTGGCAGCCTCAAAGCTCTATGTCTCTTCATACCAAATTCATTTATGTAAAGAACTCAATTAAAGGAAAAAACTTCTGATCATTATATTAATAAGAGATATGGAGAAGATGAAGTAGAAAAGTGTGAGCTAATCACCTGTCTGAGCAGCAATGAGATTTTCTATCTTAATGAGATTTAGCTCTGTGTCTTTTTTCTTCTTTTGTCTTGCTTGTTCAATGTTAGTTGTCATCTTTACCTTATTAAAAGTTTGGAACTTCTTGATGAAACACCTATCCATTCTGGTTAAAGTTCTCACATATTTGTTTTCTGATTGTGTTATCTTTTGTACACAGTCTACTGTACAGATCAATATTCAGAAAGGTCAGGATAGTGTCTTTTCCTAGGTCAGGCAATGCAAAAAGCTGACAAAATACCGGAAATGTAGCTCATCACATATCTCTAATATTAGAAACCTCAGTTATGTTCCTGACTTTTGTTAAATAATTGGCACCAATTATGCAAACAATACATGTTAATTACTGGTCTGAAAATGGCTAAAACTGCACTGTAATTTTATGTTTACTATGATTAATTAGTTGAACAGAGCAATGTTTTGAAAAGAATAGCAATTTTTCACTTTGCTTTGGAACTTTTGTCTTCATGGCTCAATGGTTATAAAATTGTAGTTGTCAAGGCAACTGTGCAGAGCATCTGCTAAGTAAATAGTACAGTTTAAAATGTGTGAAAGCAAATAAAAAATCCAATTGAGTTATATCTACACCGTGGATAAAAGTGACTGTTTGCTGATTGCAACGTTCTGGTTGTCACTGTGTAATAACCATTATATATACATGAACAGACCATGCAAAAAATGAATTGTCACCTCTGTACTTTTATATCTGCTACACTTTCACCTAGACGTACCTTACTCAATGACACCACCTTACTTCCAACATTCTCTTTTTTTTAGCAAAATACTAAGTATTCTGGAAAGCCAGCTTAAATGACATCTTCTCTGTGAACCTTGTGCCTTTTTGATATTTGAATAAAATTTTCTAACATTGGTACTATAATTCTTAGTACATTGCTTTATACAAAGATTAATGATATTCTTTTTCCCCAGGAGGCTAATGTTCTTTGAGATTTCTTTACTTTTGATGCATAGCACAATGCCGGTACAGAACAGTCATCAATTGGCAATTTAACACAAAATAGCAGCATTGCTCTTATGAACTCTCTAAATATTGTATTCAATCACTTAGATATTCAATCACTCTGATATTATTCCAAATGTGGGAAAGAATGATATAGCCAGTAATTGTGCTACCCTGTCCAATGAGTTAGCCTTAAGGTGCTGATTATGTTGTATTGAAATTTTAAAATTCCCAAGAGTAGATGACACTGAGGAAAAGAAGGTATTGGTTGATTAAATCAATTAAAAAGTGTTGGATTACAGCTGAAATGGCTCTTAAGAGACAATGATTTTCAAATATGGGCCAACAATATATAACATTATTAAATTATAAATGAGGAAATGGTTTCCTCATGTTTTGGACTGTTCTTATTTGCTGACATTTATAATTTAGGACT
>NW_011888857.1:6722055-6739306 GCF_000151845.1 Pteropus vampyrus
TCTCTTCCAATTTTCAATTTTCTATTCACTTGAAAAGTTCTTGGATGCTTTTATGCTACAATAGCATAATTGAGTAATTGGAACAGAGTCTGTATGGCTAAGATATATAATGACTAACATATGACTAAGATAGTTACTAGTTAGTTCTTTATAGAAAAAGTTTGTTGGCCCCTGATGTATTATCAGAACTCTCATAATAATCTCATTGTTGACTGGGAGGCAAAATGGCACACTTCAAAAAATAATTTTATAACTTCTTAAGAAACTATATCTATCCTATCACTCAGCAATTCCCCCAGCTATTTATTCAAGAAAAATAAAAACATATATCCGCACTAAACCTTGTGCAAAAACATTTATCAAAACTTTATTTGCTGTAGCCGAAACCTATAAACAGCCCAAGTGTCCATCAACAGAAAACTGGATAAAGAACTGGGGTATATTCATAAAATAGGATATTTCTTAGCAATATAAAAGAACTACTAAACTCTGTAACTATCTCAAAAACCTAACACTGTGTGAAAGAAAGCAGATACAAAATAAAATGATATCTATATGAATTCTAGAGAAAGCAAATTCAGATTTGCTGATAGAATTCCTATCACTGGATGCTTTGATGTGTGAGGAAGGATTACCTGCAAAGGGCACAGGGTAACATTCTAGAGTAATAGAAATATTCTTTGTCTTGCTAATCATGGAGATTTTTGTGAAAACTGAATTGTATACTTAAAATCAGATCCTTTTACTTCATGTTTTTATACTTAAAAAAACAATTAGTCAGATGGCTATTCTAGCCAGATTGGCAATGTTTTCTAGTTGGATATCTTAAATGCCCAGTTTAAACTCTATAAGGAGAGGGAGAATAAATTTAGATGGATAGATAATAGTCTGTGCCACAATAATATGTGATTACTTGTAAGAGGGAGTTCAGAGGCTGGTAAGGAAAAGGAACATCTAGGAAATTCAAATTATTGATAATCATCAGGTTATTAAGTTAAGTGAAGGGCTGTTTGGGAGTTTCATAGAATATAAAAAAATAATTTACAAAAAGCTAAAAAGACAGTATAAATGAAAGATTAAGAGGAAAGATATTATGTAAAATAAATACATCCATAGCATATTGAAATTCTTAAGTTAATATAAAAATTTTTAAATGTAAGTGAAAACATAACAGTGTACTATTTCTTATCTTTCATATTTTCAACACTTAAGAGATTGATAATGTCCAGTTAAAAAAAAAGCCATGAAGAGACAGTAATACGCTGACACTTCTCATGATAAAAATAGTTCTGAATTACCAGGAACTCAATAGAATGAAACTGAACCTGTGAGCTTACGTGAAATTATAAATCTATCCTATTATTCTTGAGTTATATTTCTCATTGATTGTTTTTAAACCTGTGGTTCATTCTCATCACAATTTGCCATTTGGTTTCAGCAGTTATTGTGAGCAATTAAAGCAAAGGTCTGTGACCACACTTGGGACAAAGCAATAAAGAGGATAACAGTGACATCCTGAGGGAAGACACGTGTCCAGGAACTCCAGGAGGCAACTGCACTGAAATGAGCAGAGGCTAAAGACCCAATATCCAGACCTGTCTCTGACAGATGGAACATCTTCCTATTAATCTAATATATACTTAGTAGGTATTGTGGGCATAAATGAGTAAATAGGAAAACAAGACTCCCCACAGTAAAGCAGGATGAAAACTGACTGATTTCATTTGCTATGTTAACATAAACATCATCTTATATTACAATTATTGATTCATTTTATAATGTTTATTTTTAAATTATAATTTAAATGTAAAAAAAGAAGTTCAGCAACTGAAACACAAACAATTTGGGAGTTGAAAATATCCTTCTAAATTAATTTCCTATTTTGTGAGAAGAGAAATGTCAAAAATGTATGTATTAAATGCTACAAAATGGGAAAGGATTTTCAATGAATAAGGGATAACATTACACTTTGCATCAAAGCCAACTTGTTTATTTCACCACTGTCATGGTTTCTGGACTCAGGCATCCATATAAAGCGCCCTGCATTTGTTCCAGAAGAGGGACAGGAGCCCGCTACCCACTGGGTGGTTGTCTGAAATCACTTAGATACACAGAACTGTGAAATCAGTGGGGTGTCATATCCTGAGTGTTTGCTTTGACCAGCTACACTTGACTGGTTTCCTTGCTTGGACTTTTCTGACAAATCAAATGCTTGGATTGGATCTTCTATCAGCAGCTGAAGTGAGCTTTAAAAATAACTTAACAGTACTCCCCTACATATTCAGCAGGATAACTATTATGAAAACTGATCTTTGGTAGCTCATTCATCAAATATTTATTGTGCATCTATTTTGAAATATATCAGAAAAATAGCCCATAATTGTTGCTTTAAAAAATAAAGTCTTGATAAGCAGCATAGACATTAAGTTGATTTTAATAGAATACCAATGGTGAATAAATGACTGTCAGGCTTCCATTCCTCATACTCGCACCAAGGGCAGAAATCTGTAATATAGACGAACACTTTCTTCTTTCCTAATACACCACCATAGCCTGTTAATTACAAGCCATTTAGCCAAGTTGGCATGAGGGAAGAAGACGATTTCCATCCTCTTACAGTAATTGTTCTTTTTTTTTTTTTTTTTGAGGTATAATTGGAATGTCAGAGATAGTGGTTCTAATTTTTTCTTTTAAAAGAGAGTCACTGAGATATTCTGGAAGCCAGAAAACAAAACTAGTCTAACAAATCCCCTGATCTGGTCTTTGGGACTATATTTTGGGCTGTCACAGCAGGCATTGTCAGTCTATTACAATAAGACACCTATCACTCTTTTTTTAGCGAAATAGTAGAAAGGTGATATCTGCATATACATAAATATAGTGTATATCTATTATGAATGTGTGCATATGTATACATATATGTGTATTTGTGTATTAACAGTTTCAAAACTCCTTTCTGCCTATAATTACATTTCGCCCTCAATTCTTTGAAGACTATAGACATGTCACTTCTTCAGAAGTATTATCTTTCCTGATCACCTTACGTGAAACAGTACTCTCCATCCATTTGCTCTCCTTTATTCTTCTTCACAGTGGTTCTCCTTATTATTCATTCGTTTATTTTATTGCCTACTTTTTCCTTTAAAATGTGCTCTCCATGAGGGGAAGTATCTTTCTCTTCTTCATCATCATATCCCCAGAACCTAGAGTCATACCCGACATAGATTCAATGCTCAATGAACATTTGTTATATGAAATAAATTGTGGGCAGTATGACATAATCCCTATTTTGTTGATAACAAAGCAAATTCAAAACTTGTCTTCCTTAAGGTACACAGCAAAGGAGTAACATGTTTACTTTTGCTTCCTCACTCTTGGCACCTTCAAAGCTTAATATTGTTTCATACTTTTTGATTGCTTTTACTCTTGGAAATAATGATGGTAAGGAACCTCAGCCAGAGAAAGTTCAATAAAACTGGATGTTTAGAAATACTGTTAAACATGCACAAAAACGGGAAAAAAAAGATTTAGTGATGTCAACTTGAAAAGGAAACTTAACATTTTTATGCTCAGCCAGAATATAAATGACATAGATAAACAACCTATGGGCATATCCTTGATTAATTTACATTATAAGAAAGCTTATTAACTCAGGATTATATTAAAGTAGAATTTTTGGAAACTTTGCTTCTTTGCCTCTGCTTAGCACATGTCATACAACACTTCCAAGTTTATGGTCTAATTACATAGCACCTATCATTACTGCAATCTATTTAATTGCCACTGTAATTAATTTGCTTTTAAGAGAGATAAATAAAAATAGATATCTCTTTTAATTTTCTACTACCTTCTTCTGTGGTGCTAAAATTTTCACACTTTTTTTCTCCTTTATGATAACTATAGATCTTATTTTAAAAATTCTCAGATGTTAATATTAGGTCAACTGCCTTCTGTGCAATCACAGCTTGATAGAGAAATGCCAGGAAATATATTTAGGATCTATGTAGGATGGAAATATATGTATTTTTATTGTTAAGTAGTATTTATGAGAATGCTATTTTTTCTTTCCAATTGACTAATATGTATTTAAAAATATGTTGACATTGGCTGAATTTAAAATTTTTGGTATTTTCATAATTTTCAAAGATTCAGTGAGAAGCAGGTAGCTAATGGAAGTTTTCTTAGATGATATTTCAAAGCAGTGACCTTGAGACAAGCTTAAGCAGGCCAGAGATAGTTAACATGCTTTGATAGAAATGGATGTGGATTTGAGTTAGAAAAGGGTCAACAGTCAAAGAAAGCAGAGAATGAAGTCAAGTTACAGGACCGTAGGTGGTGTCTCTATAGGGAGAAAAGGCTGAGGGACTCAAAAAAACAAGGATTGCTAAAATTAAAATTTTTTGGCTATAATATAAAATAACATATCTCTTCTATTGACTCAAACTTTTGATATCACCTTCTGCCTAGTTCACAAAGTTGGAATGAAAAAGAGACATGTTTAAGAAGCCAAACTCAAAGCAAATAAAAAGACTATATCAGAAAGGAGAAATTAGAGGAAAACATTCACCCCTCCAAAATTAGCAGATATGTTAGAAATAGTGTTCAGTTCCCCAGTACATAAGGAAACAAGCCTTAAAGATATTGTATTAGAAATTGAAAAGTAGATGAGTCAAACAGTCTGGAGGAATTGGGGACATTCAGGTAAATGACTGACAAACACTCAGGATAGACTCTTCTCCTTAAATTGGTTTCTCTCTGTGCTTATCTCACTCATTCTGAATTACTGGATTTCTGAATCTGTGTACAATTCTGACATCTGGGTTCTTTTGATGAGTGGTTTGCATTTAATCTAGCAGACAATAGGGCACAATAGAGACCTTTGAGACATAAGGATTTATAAGTAACAACTTTTGCATGCAGGTTGCTGGAGTTTCCAAGATAAAAACAGAAAATGTCTTTCTGAATATTTGGATTACAGGCAAAAAACATATAAATTAATAAGTGAAACATTTGAGGGACTGATTCTCTCCTCCCCCCACCCCCCCACTTTCTAGTGGAGTATAGCACTATTTTTTTCACAAAGATAAAAACATCATTTTCTATTGAATGGAACAATATGTTTACAAAGAGAGCCAGCTATTCTTTTAGTTCAGAAAATAGATTTCCTGGACTGTTTTCTCCGTGCCAGAGAATTTCTGGTGAAGTTAGGGCAGTGGTGAGGAGAAATAGGCCAGTTCCTCATGAAATAGTGGGAAAGAAGGCAGGTGTTTTCATCTGTTTTGGGTGATGCTCTGTAATGAAAGACAGACAGAGACGGAGAGACATGACAGAGAATTAGAGAGACAGAGAGAGACAGACAAGGAAGAAAGGTAGAAGGGAGGGAGGAAAGGAGAAAATTTTTGAGAGAGTTAGTGACACTTTAGAGATATATATTAATTCCCCTTCTTTAACACTCTATTAATATACACTGATGTAGGCTCGAATACCATTTTTTAATGTCTGGATTTTAAAAGACAACAATTTTTTTCTCCTGGGAGCACAGTAATTGATTCAAACATGACCTGCCATTGGCCCGACCTATAACTTCAGTTCATCTTTCTAGATCAGAGTTTCAAATTAGCGGCAATTTTCGTACCGTGAATATGATTAACTAACTGGTTTCTCAGCATAATAGGGATTAAATTATGTTGGAAATCATCTTTTTTTCTTGTGTCTGGCAAACTGCTGCTGAGAAGTCTCTTCCTATTACTAACCAGGCATTACTTTTTCTGGACTATAGTTCACCTGCTCAAGCTAGAAAATACCACTTCCAATCCACAGTCCCACTGTCATTTATTTGTCTTACTTTTCACTCCTAAAGACAATGACATGCCTCTCTCTTTGCATAGCCAAAATTTACTCAATCTCTTTTGCCTTTCACAATGTATATCACTATCCTGATTTTAGATTTTTTTAAAAGTATATCTTCTTTAACAAGATTTTTGCTGATAAGAATTTCAGATTTCTTGCCTTCATGAGATTTTGTCAGATACATATTCTGATCTATATCCATAGGAAAAAAATAAAAACAACTAACTAGAAAATGAATAGTCACATGTAGTCCTTCCATTTGGGGTGGTGGGGGTGGGTTGAATGTATATTTCTCAGCTGAACTCACTGAACTTTTAAAAATCATGTGTCCCACTACACTCTAAGCATACACCTACCCATCCTTCCCCCTACACATGCATATATTTTAAAGTACCCCACAGGAGCACTAGTTAGGTGGAATAAATCCACCAACATATTTTGTCATACCCTTCCAAACATATCCTAACGATTTGGTTATATATCCAGATCAGATAGCCATTTCTGGAGTAATACAGTAACACATAAAAATAAAACATAATTTTACTTATAAAAATTATATGAGTCTGGGAGTGATAGGTAGATCACACAATTTTTCCTACCATGCAGGAATTCCCATGGACAGCCATATCATGAAAAGGTGACTTTATATGTAGTTGAAAACCACCAACCCTTTTGAAAATGAACACTATTCCTAATGTTGGGGTTTTCTTTCTGAGAAATTCATATGAGAGGCATATGTGGTGGAAATTTTAAGATAAAGAAGAGGAAAAGGGAAAAAACTGTTCTACTGAAACATTTAAACCTATTACTTGGAACTAATAGTTCTAAATAATGAGGTAGCAGAACTTTTTAATAACAACAGTAGGGGTATGAACCAAGGCAGTATTTTTAACCTAAAATGCCAACAAATAATGCTAATGCCAACTACCGCAGCAGTGGTCCTGAAAATCTTTCACTTCAAAATTACAGCGCCACCCACTGCAAAATGTGTAAGCATAACTTCATAACGTGCTGTTTTCACTTGCTCACATCCCTTCATTCCTTAACCTCTACCTACCTTTTTCCAACTTCTCCCTTTTTGACAAATGGTCTTTTCTCTCACATGGTTGATTGAAATATGATTTTATTATTGACTGTATAAAAAGTTTCTTAAGTTTTAAAACTTGAATTTGATAATGTCAAGTAAACTTATAGGATTGTTTTCAATTTTTGAAATATTCCTATTAAGTTTATTTCAAAAAAAGACCTACAAATTTTCCCCCAATTCAGACTGGTTATGTGTGTTTCAAACCTTGTCTCTATTATATTATTCGCCTCCTGTGCTAAGCACTATGGAATATGTTCACTTTACAACATGGACATTGTCCACACACACTTACATCAGTTTGCCAGGTGAGGGCAGGTCAAGGGTAAGAAGAGTCCCAAAGCCTTATCTACACCAAGATGATTTATAAAAACACTGCTATACGCAGATGTGACTGCAGGCCCAGAATTACATCTCACTGAATGGAAACTAAAACTATCTCTCATGCAATTGTCCCTGAGCTGAATTCCAAAATTGCCCATTGTTGTCCCAAGGCTTCTTGACATGAGCACAATGTGACAGAGAAGTTGGAGTGTGAAAAAGCAGTGATAGCAATTGGTTTTGCTTAAGGTATTTTCCTTTTGCAATTTTTCAAAAATATATAACCCTGTGAACACATGATAAGAGTGCTTCTCAGGGCCCATGACCTTGAAACCTATGCTTCATCTTTTCTACTGTGAGCACCGTGCCTTTTAGATTTTTATTGTATAGGAGAGGAAAAATATTTTCCCCTCCACCTTTCTATGTTCTTGGCTGAGAACCTTCTGTAATAGTAGACAGGTTATCAGGAGAAAAACAAACAGAAGTTAAATCACATGTATACCTCCTGTATACTTCGGACACACCTAGAAAAACTGAGCAACTCCCTGAAATAGCTCAAGCCATCACCTTAAATACCATCTACAGCTAAAGACGAAACATATTGGGAGGGGGAATTATGGGAGGTTATCAGGAAAAGCACGGTAAAAGAAGATATGGTTGTTATACAGATTTAAGTCTCTGCCTTGTCCATTGATTAGAGTTTCTAGAGATCCTCCTCTTAGTCACCCTCCTCTTTTTGATACAGACAGACAGACACCCTTACAAATGGAGATTTCTCTTATAAATGTAAAGTTTTCTAATAAAAGGGGAGCTTCTTGGTTTTCAGAGCTTCCCTTGTGTCTGCTGTTTCCTAAAAAATTAACCAGCCCAGAATAATCAATATGCAAAGAGCCATATTCTGGAGTGGTATATTGTGTTCTTCTTTAAATTAAAGCTTTACAGTCATTATAGAGTTTGATAGAAAGCTCCCAGACCTACACTGACTAGTTCCCAATTCCTACACTGACTAGTTCCCAATTCCTAAAACCAAGAGCTTAGAAATGCAGAATTTTAGCAAGCTCTCTAGGAGGATAGAGTCTCAGTCCTACTTACAGCTGTATCCCCAGTGCCCATACATATTTGGAGTTAGAATCAGTATGCCAGAGACTTGTGAACAAATGAATGAATTGCATCTATCCTAATTTTAATTCAAAGTGCCTGGCTCTCTGAAATTCATTTATCTATGCCCCTATATTAAATCTTTCTAAAATAATAAGTCCTTTCATCCTTACCACAGCCATGAAGAACCTGCAAAGTAAAAACTTGTAGGCAAAGATGAATGTTAATATTAGAAATATATATCTAGAATGAATCAATGAATTCTATTGAGAAGAATAATATGATAAAAATTAGGCTTGTCAAGAAAGGGGGAGATATCTAAAAGTTTACTTCTTTTTCTCAGTCACTTTTAGGTCTTTAAAGATATGAAATGACATTTCTTGATGTCTCCAAAAACCTAGGAGACAGATTCTTATCTACTTTTAACATTGAAGAACAATAAGGCTGAGAAAACTTAAAATGATTTGTTCAATTTCTCAGCAAATAAGTAATAAAACAGAATTTTACTGAGGATTCTGATTTCTAAACCCATTATCATGCTTCCTAGCATAAATAAAACTTATGGAGGGCATGGCAAGCAAATTCATTATGTCATCAAGTCTATGTTAAATACAATCTTTTTTAGGCTACTAATAAAATGACCTTTAACTGGATTTGCTCCTTCTGACTGTACCTTTTTATTTTTTAAAAGGGCTTCTTCTTCATTGGGAAGAGATATTAATCTGGGGAGAGATGTATTCATTAGAAAGATATATTTATGTTACTTCAAACCTTAGAGACTTTTAAGTTGCAGGATGAGGTAAATAAAACATTTCACTTGGAGATAATAAGTAGAATGAGAAAAAAAGAAGAGAAAACAGTAGGGAAGAATGAGGAGGGCAGAAAGCCACTAAGGAGGAACGATGTGTGACTCAGAATATAGGGAAGAAAGAAAGCACGAGGACACATGAAAGGAGGTCGAAAGAACATTGCTAATGGTCACAGATCTTTAGAGGAGATTATCCTAAACACAATAACAGATGTAACATATTGACATAAAATTACAGTTCTCAAAAAAATTTTCTTTCAAACTACTGAGAATAACAGCTGGAAGGAGGAAGAGACAGAAGAAAACATACGTTTTTCCAAGAGATAGTGAATGACATGCATAAAATAAAGATCACACTAGCATGAGTGATCAAAGAGACAGGTGAGGCCAAGGAATACAAAGGCTAGAGCAGAGCTGCAGCTCAGCTAACATGTGTAGTGTCTACTGACTGCACGCTCACAGGACTTTCACTCCTGGAAGTAAAGGGCCAGAACCATCATTCCCTATAACGCTGTTGGAGAAACTGAAGCCCAGCGTTTTCTCTTTTAATTGTATTATACAGCTTTTTACTTGTATTTAAATTCTGCTTGTGCTTGTTTTAATTACAATTAAATTACAGAACATACAAATACACACACACACATATCATTTTTAAGAACAAAGAGAAGGAGCATTTGATTGACTGAAAATTGACTTTGCCAGCTAGTTACTAGAACTCTTCAGGCAAATTTCAATGAGAGTAAGAGCAGGGTATGCATAAACTCTAACCATTTTGCATTTTCTTTATTTCCTCCTAGCTCTATAACTCATTGAAGGATGAGCTGTGTAATCTTTCACCAAAAGCCTAAAACACCTCAAAGAAAAGCATGTTAGGATACAGTAGGCCAATGAACAATGGGTGGGTAAAATCCTTTCATACATGATATTTGTGTTAAATGCACTTTATTTAAAGCTGCTACAAATCCTTTTAGAAAGTAGGCAGAGTACAAATTATGGGTTAATATACAGGCTTGTCTGGGAATCAGAGGCTCACATTACAGCTTTACTCTCACTTACTATGTGAAATTTGGTTTCTGCTCATATGTCTGGATTCCTAAAACCAAGAATTGAAACAGGACATAGAATACAGAACAGTGAACATCAAATATTGACTTATGAAAAGATACATGACAACCTTCTTAAATTTATTGCAACTTGGAAGCGTCTCTTCTTGCTGTTCACTGTCCGCACTGGGTCTCCTAACTTCTGTTACCCTGTGGATCTCCCACTCCTCATCTCCGAGCAGGAGCAAATTTAGCAAAGACTTTCTTCTACTACATAAACAGAGTTTATGACGGGAAACTTGGGATATTTGTTTGCCTTTATTTCTTTTTTAATAGCTTTTTTGAGTAAGTGAGCAGATGGATCACAAATACCAACCTGGCCCAATAGCAATCTATGTTTTCATGCCAGTCTTAAAGGCCTTTAGGGGAATCTATTTCCTTTTGCTGTAAAGCTATTTAAGTAAAGGCCCTATCTTCACTCTTGACAACCCTGTCAAAACAACGGTAAAATATATTGCATTTAATCATTAGGAAATAATAGATACAAGCCTAGGGAACCATAAATGAAATTCAGTGTTAGCAAGACTTCGTAATAGACCATATCGTGGGCATTATTGATTTTGTTTTCCCACAAAATACTCAGTCCAGTCTTACATTCAGAAAATATCTAAAGGTAAGTCCCACTATTTTGGCTTTTAAATTAAGGTTAAATTCACATCTCTTCACTTACTCTTTCTAATTCGACATAAATTTACTGAAATCTAATACGCACAAACATTATGTTAGGCATTAGAAATGCAAGTATGAATAAGGCAGACTCCTTAACTTAAACAGATAGTTGGCAACTAATAGTTGAAGATGCAGAAAAGAATATAAACAGAAATTCACCAGAAATAATTAAGGCCAGAATGAAATACAAGGTGAGACTATATTCAGAAAAGAGGCAGCAAATTAATTCATCTTGGGAGAGAGAGACAAGGAATTTTCTTTGAAAAGGAATTAGTCTTGTAGAAGGACAGGTATTTCCCCATGGAGAGTGGAAGTGCTTCAGGAAAGAAAGGTGAGGGGGCATTCCAGCCAGAGAGATCAACCATAGCAGAGATGTGGAGGTAGGAGAGTTGATAGAAGATTTAGGGAATGATGGTAATTTGGTATCGTTAAAGTAAAAGGTTGCTCATCAGGGACTTGCAGATGGACACATACCGACCTAAGGATCAGAGCAATGATGACTCATACTAACTTTAAAGCAGATTTAGTAGACATTTATGGATTTTTCTTATCCAGCATTGCCTTCCACCCCATTCTGCCTTTTTATTCTTCTGATAATAGCACTACAGTTATCCTTCAGAGACCCAATGCTTTCCCTCTGATGGTCAACATGGTTCAGGTGAAGAAGGTATCTCAACTTTTGCTCCAAGTGTGGGCATGTGAACTATGTCTGTCAGCCAGGACATGCCACTCTCCTGGCAACAGCGACTGGTTGAAGAATGAATAAAAGCAACTCAAGTTTGTTCAGTGAAGATCTGCTAGAGGGATGATCAGTGAATGCAGTCTAAAGTTAAAGACGGACTGAGTAATGACTAAATTCAGGCACACCTTAAATCCAGAAATAAACCTGAAATTTTTAACAAGTTGAATTTCTTTCAAGTGCAAATAAAAAATAATAATAAAGTCCTGATAAAAATATCACATAATTACATGTATTTTTTACACATATATTTTATATAGATCACCATTAGTCAGTCAGCAGAAGGATAGACTGTCATAAAAGAGATTGGAAAAAGGAACATTAGATAGCACGCTAGTGCTAGGAAAGATATAATGAGGGCCTATATTAGGGCAGTGTCCCTGGGATTGGAGGATGGAGGCCTTGCCTCTTGCATTATTATTTTTGGATTCTCAGCTCTCAGTTCAGGTCCTAGGACATAGAGGGTACTCAGAATTTACTGAATGAATGAGTAGGGTATGAATTCAAGATAGAGAACCTTATAAGGGGTATGGATAATGGTGAAGAAAAGGAAGGAATTGAGTTTGATGCTTATATTTCTAGTAAGGACAACTGGATAGATAGTAGTAAACTAGGATGAGGAGGAGAAGCTAATAGGGGTAAGGTGTGATAATGGCAAATGAAGAATACAGTTTGGTATGTTTTGTAGCCAATGTCATTTTTTTTTTTTTTGGCTTTTATGTTATTCTTCTTTCTCATATGCTTAGAGATTTAAAAAAGCAGAACTTCGCATACACCTACTTAATTCTTACACATCCTTTGAAATATGTACCGAAAGCAATTTATCCACGGAATTTGACCCAATGTTCCAAAATGAGATGATATTATTTTAACATAAATCCTATAATATTTTGTAATTATTTCTTTTACCACATTTCTCATATGTTGATTTGTTGCATATTCAAGGGTTTTATTACCTTAAGTTCAAGAGCTGTGTTTCATTCTTCTCAGTATCTCCCAGAATTCCTGGAAAAATGTATGGCAATCGAAGAGTCTCATCAAATAATTGTTTTAAAAATTACTTAGAGACTTTTCAAGTTCCGAGGATATTACTAAGCATCCTTTTCAAAAAGAAGTTAAGTAAACTCATATATCTCACTTTTATTTTTAAGTGTGAGTTTTAGCTTAAATTATACTGAGACCTACCATTCTTACTACTAAAAATGTGCTCCTTTAGCATCCTAATCTTTCTTATCAGAACTTAGCTCTTGGGGTTTTTAGGAAATACTCTGCCACCAAATTGTAAATTCTGTGAGACCTGGAATTTATGCCTGTTTTATTCTCTGCTATATCCTCGGATCTTAGAACTACTTCTAAAACATAATGGATATTTGTTAAATTATTATTTAGTAATATGTGGATGAATGAATGATCGAGTACAAAACTCCACTACAGAATAGTAGAAGAATGTAACTTTTCTAAAGTTTAGACATTATAAATGTGAGACTGTCATTAGCAAAGTGAAACACTCGAAAAGTCGCCTATCTATTTTCAGTCAAATAATAGTCAAGATCAGGACAACAGAAATGAAAGTTTATGATTCAGTCGAAAGAGTGAACATCAAGAAGATCTAGCCATAAATTTAATATTCTTCTTTTCCTCATTCACTGAAAATATACTTAATCAATTCTAGCAGTCACAAGTAGAGGAAGAAAGAAAAGGTAATATAAAATTTATAAAATGTCTATTTTTCAGCACAGATAGTGATCAAAAAAAGAGAGATTCCATGAGCGAAAGCTACAAGAAATAGAATGAAATAGATGTTCATTGTATGCTGGCTCTTTGATACTCTCTAGTGTTTACCAAGGAAGGCTGCGAGTAAGATTGACAGCTTTTTAATTTTAATCCATAAACACAGAGAAATCCTAAATATGCCACACCAAAACCTCTGGAAAGGAAAAGGAATATACCATGCAGTACAAATGATGATACACACACATATGCAGGTGCACACAAAAACACAAACACACATACACAGTAACAAACTATTTAAACTTAATGTCTGAATTTTAAATAAGAAGAAGACTTTAAGTTTCCGTTCATGCTTATTCATGAGGAGGTTGCACATTCATGAGTAGACCGCAGTCAGCTAAGGAGAGTTTCAGGGGCTGCAAATTTCTGTTTCAGAAACTAATGTAATGCTGGGAAGGAATTGTGGCTTCCGGCTTTTTACTCTACACCATTGATGTGGGCCGTGGCTGATGCTGCTCCATCTCATACCCTGCCAAACGCCACATTCAATTTCAAGTTATAAAATTGTTCAAAGCCTGGACATGAGCCAGGTAGCTAGCTTCTTTTCAAGCTGTTGTTGGGTCACTGGTCTTTCCATAGTAAATGGCATTTTAAATGTTAAGCCTCTCTGTTATAGGAAATTTCTAACATTCCTGCAGTAGACAGAATGGCTCCCTAAAAACATCTGTGCCCACATTCCTAGAACCTATGAACATGTAATATCATACAGCGAAAGGGACTTTGAGGATGTAATTAAGGTTAGGGACCTTAAAATAGAGAAATTATTCTGGATTAGACTTGTGAGGTTAACATAGCCCCAAGAGCCTTTTAAAGCAAAACTTTTCCAAACGAGGTCGAAATCGAGTTTCTTTTGCTATTTTTTTCAATGCTGCCTCTTGAAAACATATAATATTGAGGTTCACTTGTGTCTGTTTAGGATACACAGATCTAAACAAGGGCATTACTAATTCTATTAGAGAAAAAGTGGTAAAGAATGGCATTTGAATTCTTGTGTTCTGTTTGTATTTTTTTCTTTATTTGCCTTTTAATAAATAACAATTTCAAAGGCAGCCTATCAGAAGAGAGAGTGAAATCGTGATGGCGTATGCTCTTTTTTGGGTTAGCAAATGGTGAAGCACTGGTGGGCTCTAAAAGGAATCAGCTTCTTTTGCATATGGTTGCCATGCTCATTAGCAACAAGGGAGACAGGAAAGACCTTGGAGGATCACATGTGGGAGGGTTTTGAAAACAGATTAATTGGATCTGAAAATTAACTCTACTCCTTATAACCTGTATGGATTTGATTCAATAATTTAAGTTTTCTGAATCTATTTTGTCTCCAAAATTAGTGTAATAACGCCTAACTCAAAGCTGAAAAATGAAATTAATGAATGTACCTATGGCCCCTACTAAGGGTTTAATATTCGACAGGCATTCAATAAACATATTCTTCTTTTTTTTTACATATATAGTTTCTCATTAGATTGTGTAGACTATATATATATATAGATATATGTGTATGCAGACATACACACATACATACATGAAGGTGACTTTCTGTATTTGTTATAATTTAGAGCTTTTTGTATGGTTGCTTAATAGCTTTTTAAAGCATTTTCAGATCCATTCAATTTCAAAGAGTAAAGAAGATAATAGGTGATGAGTTCAAATAAGTATATTAATTTGAAACATGAAATAGTCATTTTTGTAAGTATAAAATGATTATTTGCAATTATATAGTTCAACCTGGTGTATCAGAGTATAGTTGAGGAGGGAGTAGAGAAAGGACACGTATTGGTTTCTGAAGGATCAACAAGATCTAGATACACAGTAGGTGGGGAGAAAAAGTCTTTCCAGGGAGCCAGTATATGCCCTATTCACAGTAAAAACATTTGGAGTTGAATATGCCCATTGCAGCTTGCCCGGTGTTGCCAGAGACAGAGGCAAAAATTCCACCCTCAATGCTCATTTAATATATTCAAATTCCATGAAAGAAAATGATTTTATACTTATCAGTAGCCACTTTAATTACTTTTATTCATTCTGGGTCACTTGTGAGCAGCTCTCTGGGTACTTGATAGAACAGTATAAAGTCAGGGAGCTCTTGTTCTTTATGAATAATCTTTTTATTCCTTGGACAGTCATTTTATAAAAGAAGACTCATAACCATATGGACTTTAATTCCATTCAAGTTATCCACCTCAATTTTCGGGGTGCAAGGTGTGCTCAGGTATCAGTGTAGGGCTCTAATGTCTCCAATAGAATTATCCATAGGGAACTATTTGGTGCATAACTTAAATCCCATGATGCAAATCAAGATGAGTTTCAGATTCGGGTCTGCAGTTTATAGTTGATGAAGAAATCTGTCATATTAGGGAAAACGTCCATGCTGAGAATGTGCTGTGTTAGAGTGTGATGAAGAATAACAGACTTTGGAGTAAAAACGTCTAGTGTGAAATGGTGCTTTCACTTATTAACTTGGACAGTTAATCCTTTTATGCCTTGATATCCTTGTGTATAAAATACAGATATACAGATAATATCAAGTTAGACGAGTTCATGGTGAACCATAAGTTAATATTTATAATTATTCCTTATGAGTGGTAAAGCAAGGCAACATACAGGTTTGGTTTGGTAAACAGTGAATAAGTAGTTACCATGTACCAGATGCTATGTATTAACCACTACAGTGCTCTGCAGTAATACAGATGCTAATAGCATGCTAGGATACCAACAGATGTACAATCACCCAGTTTTGCCATTAAGAAGATTACAGAATCTATTTACTGGAAAAAATAAAAATAAGCCTTTCATATAAAGAAGAGAGGGAAAATGCAGGTAAAGAGGACTGAGAAAAACAAGGAAGCTGGAAATAAGAAAATGTGTTCTGGAAATCTCAGTGAGATTTCTCAGACTGGAACGTGTTCCTTCTTGCTGCTGTAACAAATTTAGTATCTCAAAACAACACACTTACTATCTCACAGTTCTGCAGATCAAAGTCAGGGTACAGCATGGCCCAACAGGGTCCACTGCTTAGATTTTCACAGTGCTAAATCAAGGTAACAACAGATCTGTATTCCTTTTGGAGGCTTTGAGGATAAATCTACATCCAAGCTCATTTAGGTTGATGGACAAGTTGTTTTTTTCTACTGTAGGACTAAAGTCTCATTTCCTTACTGGTTGTCAGCCAGGGGCCAGTCTTTGCTTCAAGAAAATGCCTACGTTTTCTCTCATGCTTTCCACTTGACTTCCTTTACCCTTTTACCTGTCCCTCATAGCAGTAGTGAATCAAATTCAAATATGTCCAACTTTTCCTTTTCCCACATATCTCTGCCTCTAGCCAGAGAATGTTTTTAAAGGCTCATTAGGTTGGGCTCGCCTGAATAATCCAATACTCTCCCTATATTAAAGCCTTAAACTTAAAAAAATAGTCTCTTTTGTCAGGTAACATAACATATTTGAAGGGCCTCTGGATTTTACACAATCTAATAAGGTCACGGACATCTTTGAGGGGCTGCTCTGCCCACTGAATGGTGAGTCTAGTGTGAAAAAACTACAATGTATGTTTATGGGAGGCATACACAGGAACTAGATTAAAATTGATGAGAGACCACTAAGGAGTTTTAGATGAGAGTGTAATGGGGTCAGCCTTCTTCGTAGAAAACATAGTACCTGCAAGTAATAATGATAGAAGAAAAACTGAGAGCAGAGACTTCCGGTAGAAGAGTCTTATAAAGGTCTAAGGAAAAGAAAATCCTTCAGGAATCCTGAAGGGGCTTTGCTGGCTGAATCTGGTTCAGGGTGTCTCA
>NW_011888857.1:6739756-6750207 GCF_000151845.1 Pteropus vampyrus
AAAAAAAAATTCTAGAAGTTCATAGGATGTAGGAGTAGAGAAAAAAAGTCGAAAACAAAAACCAATAAGATAAATTGAGATCAGATTTTGAAGAGTCACACCAAGGCATCCTCAGAAAACATATAGTGGTTTAGTTTGTTGAATAAGTAAATGTAATTGAATTGCAGGGCATATATTTATATATAAAAGGAAGATGAAGGCTGTAGGCAAAAGGCAGGGCCAAGTCTTTAGGTTTAGACATCAAATGGTATAATTAGGAGCTATTGATGATTTATTGGAAATTGTTATACAACAGGGAATTTATTTTATCAATACAACTTTTAAAAAATACACTGAAATTTTGTTTGAGTTTCTCATGGAGTTAATATACTTGAATATTTATTGTAACACTGCTTTATTTTATTATCATAGATAAAATTATTTAATATTTCAGGGATATTTATTGAAAATAAGAGCTTAAAGTATTAAACAACCTGTATAGTCCTTTTGGTAACTTGATTCTGTAGTGTCCAAGGTAACAAATGATATTTGTTTGCAACATCTCTTAATACTTATTATCTAATTAGAAACAACAAGTTGAGCCTGTCTGGACGGGATAAAATATGGCTCAAAGCTCTGAAAAGTCATCGAATCCTCCACAAAACTCACCCGCTCGTATTTTGCATATTTCATAATAGAGTAAATATATGTCTCATTACTCTTGTAAACAAAGAGTTAAGTTGACAAACATCACAATTCCCTTGATAGTAACCCTGCAATATATGTCACACTGTCTTTTAAATTATTTTGCTACTTCTGACAGAATTATTGTTCACTTTACTTGTTTTCTCATTAATATAGCCCCATAAACTCAGATGTAAAATGGAACCTCCCTGACAGTGCCTCTGTATCGCACAATTGTGGCTATGATAAAGAATTTGAGATACAAACTAGTCTCAACTCTGATCCAGAATCAGAAACTTAAAGAGATACAGTCTTTTACACAGTTAGTGAGATGGCCATTTAGAAACTCGAGGCCTTGTTCTTTTTTCACAATGCCTCTGAAATGATTAATATATTATATAGGAATGAAAGTTATAGGTTATTATTGAAAAGAAGTGTTAATTCCTTATAGAAATATTTTAAGCAATAAAATCACATTAATGTAGTTATGGTAGTAGCCATTCTTTATTTTACATTAAAAAATGTAATATTTTATGCCCTGATGACAACCAACAAACTTCACATTGAGCTAGTAAATTGCATATTACAGTCCGCTAATTGGGAGTGATAGAATTAGTCTAGGAAAAGTAAATGCCATGAAGTGGGGTAGCAATAATTTCATCTTGTGCTTAAAAAGAAATAATTTTGAAGGAAAAAAATCTAATATTGATTTCTAATTTCTCTAAATATATATATACATATACATGAAACATAGTTTTCAGACTATACAAGAGGTCTTTTAAGTAAAAAATTTACAAACTATATGTTGACAGTTGGTTCATCACTGTATAAAGGGAAAGACAGTATAATAGAGCAAAGGATGATTAAAAGTGGTTGAGAGGTTGAGAAGTTCTAGGGACACAGCAGTGGCTGTGAAGAGAAGAAATAAAGTAATCTATTACAAATATGCAAATGCAACATTAAAAATAATAGCAGGTTACATTTTACAAGGATACAGGGGAGAAATGGTATTTAATATATACTTATTTACATATCATGGAGAAAAAGCATAGAATGATATAGATTTATATTCCTAAACTTCAGTTTTATTATAAGGTAATTGGTACCCGCAGTAATAAAAGAGGTCAGCATTTTGTTTCCATTTTATTACTACTCTCTGACAATCACAAAATATAGTCTAGAGTTCAAGTTATTTACTGAAAAATGCCATATATATGCCATATATGCCATATATATGGCATTTTATATATATATATACACTCACATGTTTAAATGTTTTTCCTTTAAAATGGAACAAGTTTGAAATTCCCAATAACTTATCAGATGCAGAGTTAATGAACATACTTGTTACTCATTCATTCAGTCAAAAATTTAAAAATTTTTCAAATCAAAGCAGGGATGAAACAGAAGAAGCATTTTCACCCAAATTCGTATGTTGAAGTTCCAAACCCAACGTGACTGCATTTGGAGATAGGGCCTTTAAGGAAGTAATAAAGATCAAATGAGGTCATAGGAATAAGGGCCTAATCTGATAAGACTGGTGTCCTAATAAGAAGAGGAAGAGACCAGAACTCTCACTCTCTCTGCCATGTGAGGGAACACACCAAGACGGCAAGTTTGTATGCTAGGCAGAAAGAGAGCTCTCACTAGAAACTGAACTCTGCCAGAAACTTGATCTTGGATTTTCCAGTCTCTAGACCTGTGAGAAAATAAATTCCTGTTGTTTACACCCCTAGTCTACAGTATTTTATTATGGCAGCCTGAGAAGACTAATACAGTAATCACTCATTGAGGAATTTAAATGTGACAATAATTCTTCAGAATCATAATGAAATGATATATCCACATCTGTAAGTTGAAATATTAAATCAACCTTCTTTTACAGATTAAAAAATCAATAAAAATAGAAAATGCATTGATAAACATATCTATTATAGCTTTAACATTTTACTTGTCTTTCTTATAAACTATTTATGTAGAGCTGTGTTTATAGATAATGACCTATCTAAAAACATCTCTGCTGTTTTATAAAAGAAGTAAAATAAACAAATAGAAAGAGTATTCAGTTAATTATTTTTTAAAGTATAAAATGTAACAATTGAAACAAGAAATAGAGGAGATTTGAGCTTATTTATTATAGGAATCAGCTTTATGTTTTAATTTCATCAGCTTTGGCTGATTATAAAATCTTAGTAACACTATAATTTTAATTATATTACTTCCCCATGAAAACACATTTAGGCAGTCCCCAAATTTTACACATTATATATGACTACTAAGCTGCTTGTGCATGAAAGAGAAGTCTTACACAAATCCCTATGAGTATTTTATAATATGTTAACTCTGGAAACAGGTTATCCCTGTTTGGTATGGTATGTCTGTCATTTGATTTTTAATCAATATGGTATGTCTGTCATTTGATTTTTAATCAATTACTTTCAAACATTTGGTATGTCTGTCATTTGATTTTTAATCAATTACTTTCAAACATTTAAATACACATTCTTTGAGTAAATTTACTATTATCTATCATTAGGAAAACCGTAAATATAATTATTCATCCAATTCATTATAAATTATTGTTTGTGATATGATCTATAATCTTCTTGAACTTTCTGTCCATAAAAATGGAATACATGTGTCACTTATGGTATTATTAAAGTATAAGCAACATGTCATATACTTCTTTCTTGCCTTCCATGGAAATTTCTCTTTGAGCACTCTGATCTCTAAAGTATAAATAAATATAATTGCTTGAAATTTACATTTCTCAGGGACATTTGTTTTTCAAAATGAAGCAAAAGCTTTAGTCAATGATTCTCAGAAAGGCATACATATAACTCTCCAGGGACATCTCTGAATATCCGCAGTAGAAAGCAGGAAGCCTTTTTCTTTGTTATCAATAATGTGCCACTGTAACATGATCCAACCCAACTGCTGCTTTAAATAAAAGCTGTGAGGTGGTGCAGGCCTTAGGCAGAGGAGGTGGCTGGGCCTGGAAGTGTGCAATGGGAGAAAAAGTGCTTGCTCTTTACTCTTGGAGTGCAGAGAGTTAAAGAAAAATCAATAATAAGATATACAGTTAAACAAAGTCAATTAAACAACAAAAAACATCCCATCTTTTTCCATGAAAACTGTGATTGTAAATTAGACGGTGCTTTAACTTGCCTTGTAAACAAGAATAACCTTTTTTAAACTGATGATATAATTATGTCTATGTATAGCATAACAGTTAGAATGTTTTTAGTTGTAAGTAACCCCTAAATGAAACCAAATGCCAATTGTCTTAAACAATAAAGAGAATTAGCTAGCTCGTACAGCTGGCAATTACAGAGGTAGGGTGTACTTCATTTTTATTTTGATCTAATTATGTCATTAAAGGCCCAGTTTCTCTCTGTTCCATCTATTAGTGTCCATCTTATTCTAGGACTTGCTCTTCATTTGGTTCCGCAGTGGCTGTGCATGCCTTTAGTTTTGCCGTCCAAACCTACAGAGAGCAAGCTCCTGTTCTCCAACCTTGAAACAGAAATTTCAGTTTTCATCCATTGAGGTGCTTAAAGATGAACCAGTCCTTGTGGCTGTGGAATACCATATAATGATTGACATAGACCTAGGTTATACTTGTTCAGGCTAACCAGGGTTCAATGCTTGAAGTTAAGCATGAGGTCAGTCCCATCCTCTCTCACATTCTTTAAAAAATAGAACAAGATAGATAGGCCAGCAACCAACTCTTCACCACATACCATATGCACACAGTAGTTGGTACTACTAAAAAATTAGTTGAGAGAAATAAGTGAATTAAACAAAATGTGTTAACATAACTGGATTTTACTATCTTTCCCTGCATAGTGAAAGGTAAGTAGACAGTTTTGATACTTTGTTAATATTTCTATTGCCAATGAAAATTATATGTAGATACCAGGTTTAGAACCAGGGCTGACTCTCAACAACATCGAGGGCAAAGTAATTCATTACTACACTACTATTTCATCCTCTCAAAAGTGGAAATATCGTCTTCCTGTTGAAGTTGCCGAGAAGATTAAAGGAGACAACGATCCAAAGTACTTCAGCAACTGAAAAGAACCATTTTTTAAAACACACTTTTTAAAAATAGTCAGATACCATTTTGTGAAATCATATAAAAAATGTTGTGTCTTCAGATTTGGTAAAATTAAAACACTCCTATATACAATGATATCACTTTTATGGCAGATTTTAAAATCTGAACACTTGGAAACTAAAGCTCTAAAATAGAACATAATGGCAATAAAGTAGAATACAATGTCTACAATTAGTTTCAAAAGGAAACTATCTTCCGAGGTGCTACATGCATGAATCACACACGATTTCAAGAAAATATATCTTGATGGTAATAATTGCATCTTTTTCATTTGGTTAAACATGGTCAAATCCAGAGGAGAAATTAAGATCATATAGGTAGTTACTTTATAAAAAAATATAGAATACTCTTAGGAAATTTCTCTCTGAACACTCATAATTAGACAATATATTGGTCCAATTATTTTGGTTTCCATGTTTTTTCAAGAGTCCTATAAGCTCTCTTAGTTCTGTTAGCTGATTTTTCTTTAATTTCTTCATTTCCAGATTTTTAAAAAAAACTTTAAAAAATATTTTAAAAGTCCCAGAATAAAAAAAAATTATCTCAGAAGATATGAAGATAATCCAATCATATTGTAACTGGCAATTTTTACTCTTTTAAATAAATTCTTAGCTCAGAGTTCATACTAAAAGTAAAGAAGTAAGGAAGAGATTGATTTATCCATATACACTGGTCTTTTGTTAAACAATTTTAGATGCACATTACTCTGAAAAAAATCTATAATTTAATTTTAGCAAATTACTAGTTCTTTGGCCAACACTTTTACAAATAATGTGCTTGATTATCTGTGTTAAAAATTTGTATTGCATATAAATCATATTCATATGCGATGAATAATAAACAGACCAATTTTCCTGAGGCAATAAGGTATGCCTTGCATTGAGCAAATATGGCTAAAAGCATACTCACTTTCATTTTTCATAATTAGACTTCTAACTTCAAGATTACGGCAGCTTTGACATTTTAGAGAATGTGGAAGAACTTTTTCCTGTTATCTAAAATGCCTCAGTGTGATATGGAGAGAATTTACTTTGTCCACAGATGCTTGCAGTAAGATAGCAAATGCACTCTAACACAATTTGGGATGCTAATGCATGTCTTATTGGAATTAAAAATAGTGTAAATTGTGTAAATTGTGATTTATACATTTAAAATTTTAAATTACAAATTTAATACTTTACAAAGTTACACATCTCTAAAACAACAAATGAAGATGAAGCATAACTTTATTTCAGAGATGCCTTCTTTTAGATATGCTGGGTAAGTGTGCAGTCTAAGAATCGTAAAGAAAAGATTTGAATTCTAGCACACTATCTCTTACGAGCCATGAGAAATTGGACAATTTACTAAGCATACCAAATGAAGATAACAGGTTGCATTTCATGAGGATGTAATTAAGTTTAATTATATCTAAATATAGATATAGTTAGATGATATAGAGAGAGATAGATACAGATATAGATATAGATATTGATATATGCCCTGGTATACAGTAGGATGCATAAAACATAAGAACTGGATAATAATTATAGTTTTATTTTGTCCGATAAACAAATATATAAGTATTAGAAAAGGCTTTCTCTAAAAAGTGGAAGGAAATAGGCAAAGTGACTTTGAAGATAATCTATATCACAAATTAACTAATTTCCTCGACACCAGAAAACCAATTCATTTTTATATTATTGAGTTCTAATTATCCTCTGGGAATGGGAGACTTGTAAAGTGCTAAAAAAAACTCCATTCTCTCAAGAAGTTCAGACTGATCTGGAAGCTATATTTCCACAAAAATACTAAAATACCATGCTGTAATAGAGGCAAGGGATTGAGAGAGATCAATTCTGACTGGATGATTTGTTATTAATAATTTTCACAACACAAAGCCATCTATTGCTATACTTCTGTCTTTGAACCATTCTTCCATTAAAGACTATGTTTTTTTATTTGTAGGAGAACCAATATAGGAAGGCCAGTGAAGACCTTTTGACAGTTATAAAAGCTTCAGTGCATCTCATACTTTGAGAAAGTTTATTTCTGGCACATTTGATTACATTTGCCATTTAAAGGGAAAAAAGAAAATATTTTAAATGTTTTTTACTTGAATTATTTTATTTCTGCACTTTTTAATATAAAATCAACTCCACGTGTTTTTAAAATTTAGTCCACATTAAAAAACATATATGGCTAATAGGAAGATAAAAGGAATCTTAAAATGCATTTTTCATGAAATCATTTAAACAAATTATTTAAGAGCACAGATGATTTTTTTTAAACAACAGATGATAGACCTGGGCTAAAATGGACCCAGTCTTAATCTCTGTCTCATTAATATCCTAACAAATTATTTAAACTAAATTGTGTTTTGAAGATGTTTCATGTTGAAGTAGAAATGCTCAGCCCAAAAGAAATGGAAAACTGATACTTGATGTTCGTAGAAACTAAAACTCATTTTCCCTCCAAAGCTTTAAACAAGCTGCTTTTAAGGAGCAAAGAATTATGATTTTGCATTTGTGTGATTTTTCTTCAATTTGTTATCAACAGAAGCACCATTTTGCAACAGAATGTGTCCTCTTTTGACCCTAGACAGAATTTCTAAAGGGTCCATTTTGAAGCTTTCTCAAGTTTAATAAGTTAGAATGCTAAGTGGCATTTATAAGCCAACATCAGACAGAAAAAAAATTTTCCTCTTTCTGTTAGCTCCATCAAAAAGATTATCCTCTACTGCAAAACCAGTCAAAAAAAGTGAGACTGAATCAAATGCAATTTAACTTGAAACAGGAATGCCTGCACGTCATAAGACTAATTCTAGATGATATTATTTTTATAGAAATTTAATAAATTAATATTTAATGTAACATAGCTTTTATTTATTTTTTTATATTGATTTTTTTTTCCTGAGGAGTATGTGAATCCAGTAAGATATAATAAGTAAATAATGCCATTCCTTTGGGATTTGAGTAGACTTAATCTGTAGTTAGTGAATTAATAATGTAGTGCTACCAGAGAACATTAGCAAATGCCTTTCTAGTAAAAGAGTAAACAAAAGTAACATAATGCCATGGAAATTTAGGTAGCTGGTTTGATTATAAGAGCTGGGTGTCAAAATATTGAGTGGCCAAGTGATGCCTTATGGGGATCTTTATCTGCCTGCAATTGTTGTGCCATGACCAATTATAAGTGCTGTTTGTAGCTTCAACATAAGGGACAGGTACCCAAGAGATTTAACACCCAAATTGATTAATTCACCCCATCTTTAGCAAATTGCAAGTAAATTGATTTGGCATACATAGCGGGAAAGTCTTAATGCAAATGTGGCCTTCCCTATTTTCCTGTGGAGTCCCTAATTAGAAATGACATTACTATTATATTAGTAAACAAAACCTAGAATAGTCATTTTATCTCCATTTCTGAAGAACAAATATTTTATTATGCAGTCTCAACAGACTGATGCTGTGTTGGACTCCAAATCCAGCCCCAAGGGACATCATTTCAAAACAGTAAAATCTGCAAGACTCTAATGATAGAGAAGTGGTGACTATTTACATCCACCTTGCCATGAAGCCAATGGAGACACTTTTTTGCTATTAATTGACAAAAAAATATCTTTTGTTGTTGTTACTGTTGTTATCCTTCTTCATAATATGAAACCTTCTTTCCTGCAGTTGTAGGCTCTGATCTTTACACCTATGATCAGAAAAGAAAAGGTTTCTTTTATTTGCAGCTTAGTTAAAAATTCTGGGATGGGGGAGTAGAGGTGGCCCTATGACTTTAAGTAGGGTAGAAGTTCTTTCAAAGAGAAACAATAGCCAATTTAAAAAGTTCTTCATACAATACCTGCTATATAGCAAGTGCTTAATACATGTTAAGAGAATATTAATATCGGTTCTCTGTTAGAAGAATGGAGAGTATAGCCATGTGTGGAATCGGCAATCAGAAATTTTAGGTTTTAATTCCAGTTCTGATGTTAGGAACATAATTTGGGTAAATTGCTTTTTCTTTCAGAGCTTCGACTTTTTCGTTTGTAAAATCATCTTCAAAGATATTTCCTACTCACTGGAGTTTTCCTTGAGTGAGATAAATTTTCTGTTTAACATACAGAGCGGGGCCTGGCCTATTCTAGTCGGTAAACACCTATTTGATCCCCTTGCCCCTTTTTTGAGTTTTGGGATATCAACCCAATTCTCACATAAGTGGTGTGACCTTAGACAGTCACCAAAACTCTGTCTCATTTTTCCCACCCATCTAAAGAAATTGCTATTCCTTCCTGACTAGACCATTTTTTAGATGAAATGAAGCAGTGCATGTAATAATACTTTGTGGAGTTAAAAGCCCTTTTAGATACAAGGACTTATTATAGTAGATGGAAATTGTTCCACTTTCACTTTGTCACTAGAGACCTTTTAAAAAGCTAACAATAACTCAGTCAGCAACTGGAAATTATAAACTAAAGTATGCACTCCAGGTTCATATAATTTGATACTATTCTGATGCTATCTAAGATTAATAATAGATCCTAATGTCATTATGCAAATTAGTAATTCTATATAAGTAGATGGTTAATGTGATCGAACCTACTTGTAAGGATTAAAAATGACCAGAAGTAAGTACGATCATAGCTAAAGCCTGCAGATGATGCTTCTGCTGGAATTTGAGAAAGCTTTCTCCTAAAATTAAGTGTGCAAGAAGACTTTCAAGTACATGTAGCTGAGCTCTTCATCCATTTCATAGTTCTATTTACATGATAAATTATTAATATCTTCCTTTTTATCATATATGTGTAAAACAGGAAGGCCTGTTCTTCACAAATAATACTAAAAAAAGAAAAAAGAAACTTTAAAAAAGAGACTATTTACTATGACAGGGAAGATTCAGAAATTAGTTATTTAAATAGGACCATGGGGGCACATAAGACTTTTACTTAATCACAAGAACTTACAATTTTAAAGCCTATAAGGAAGATGCAAAAACGTATTAAACCAGAATGTTCAAGGCCACATGTCATGATTAACCATTATTGAGCAAATCTATCTCTCATTTGAAGAATTCTCTTCAAGGAGAATTTTAAAAAGCATCAACTGAAAGCAGTAAATAATTTATTATGTAGAAGAGATTCTAGAAAAAAAAGGTGATACTTGGCAATGAAATTTTATGACCAGGCTTGGTGAATTACAGCAGAAAAGCAAGGCTGTCTTCTCTTTTTAGAATGTTTTAATTCTATAAAACATTCTTTCAGGAAAGTATTTCTGTCACTGATCCACTATCCAAGCTACACATATCACATGAGCTGTCCTTCTTTTATGTATTTGGTTATTTAATCTGCAACATATTCCTCTGCAGCATTTCATTGCTGAAATAGACCTATATTTAAATTAAAAGGAGGATCTTGGAGATGAAAGATCATTGGTGAGAAGTTTGATAAGTTCACCACATATCCCTAACTGGGAGGCTGCAGACATACAGAGGAGAGACTTGGTGGAATCTGGTAGAAAATCAAAACTGGGGCAGACTCAGCCTGAAATTTGAATGTGTACCCCACCCCACATATGGATACCTTGGTAGAATGTACCCTTTACTGCGTAGAGGTGTTTGAGCTCAATCTCTGACCTGTCATTGGCTTACTACAAGTTATGCAGACACTGGGGAAATCTCTTAAAAAAGGGAAAAAATGTAA